>NC_053434.1:837570-1137570 GCF_007990345.1 Gossypium hirsutum | reverse complement strand
CATCAGAAACTCGAGTTAGCATCACCCATGAAGTCTTGAAGGGGAATCCGAGTAGAGTTCATCATATGAATACAATAGGAAGGAAAAACAACCAAAACCAATGCAAATAGGAAAGCAAATCAACCAAAAGCAATGCAGGCAAGCAACTAAAAGCACAAGAGAAGCTCGGATGTAAGTTCAAGCACACAATAAACTAATCCCCCTCATTACTAATCCATTCGCCATTCTATACGTCTCAAATAAAGTAACAAATACTCAAAAGCGCAAACCTGATCAGGTTGAGCAACATCAGAAAATATGACATCCACCATTCCAACTAGCATCCGGTATTTGGCCGGATGTCTAGCATCTTCGATGATGGGTATAACATTTGTTCGTTTTTTAGCCATGTTAACCAAGTCTCGACCACTCCGGTGAGAAAATTCCACTGCATAAACCACACCAGTCTGCCAAAAAGAAAACCTGATAAGCAAAACCCAACAGGTATAAACATATACAAGATACTCAAACATTGGGGGGTTAACAATAAACTTACGGGACCAACAACATCGGATACATGAGAAACAGTAGTGCCAGAAGCAGCTCCAAGGTAAAGAACTTTAGCACCAGGTTTCTAAATTGAACAATAATAACATGTGTTTACAAAGGGTCAGTTATATACACTATGTAACCTTCTATGAAGAACAACAAAATGAGAGCTGGTAGCTTACAATCCAAATATTATCAACACCGCCGAGAATGGCGGCCGCCAACTTAGATCGGAACGGATTCCATACCCTGTATTCAGTTTTAGTCCCATCTTCATTCTGTTTAAGGCAAAAATCATAAAATAGGATCAATTTCTCATGGAAAATGTAATCATATAATGCTGTGAACAAGACCAATGGAAGATCTAAAAAAGTAATTAGCTAAATACAAGAGCATAATCAATTAAGCAAATAACCTGAACGGCAATTCTTTTTTCATTGTAGACAGCTTCACCAGGGACCATGTTTTTAGTAACAAGGGCATCTTCTTTTCCCTTGGCGACAAAAACTCCTTCGTGTCTATGAGGCTCAACTATAACCTTGCTTCCACCTTTCATTCCTCCACGGCCTCTTCCACCGCCGCGGCCTCCACCACGGCCGCCGCCGCGGGATTTCATGGCACTACCACCCCTATCACCACCTCCTCTTCCTCTCCCTCTTCCACCATCACCTCTGCCCCTAAACCCGCCACCACCACGGCCTGAAACATGATTAGACCATTAGAAATGCCATAACGAGAGTATGTAACTAAAAATGGTAGGAAACGTAAGAGACGTTGGTTACTTACCTCTTGGAGGTCTCATCGCTGCGAGAGTTTGAAGTAATGAAAGTGAAGAATCAGAAACTAAGTGAAAACAGAGAGTGTGAGGCGATAAAAATGTTTTAAGGCAAATGCTAGGGTTTATACTCCACTTATATAGAACAAGAAGACGACTAGGGTTTGTGGCATTTTTTTTTAAATTTTATGGGATTAAGATTAAGCCCAAATTTATAAATAAAAGAAAAAACCTTTCCTACATTTTTCAACCATTAATGGGTCCAACACATGAAAGCCCAACGTCTTATACATTAGATTTGTTTGTTATTATTATCAACTTCAAAATAGAGTTTCATCCCTTTTATCATTTTCTAAAAATTATTTTAGTAGTATAAATACAATTAAATATAGTTATAAACTATATTTTTACCCTGGATCGAATACATATATTCTTAAATTATTATGGCATAAAATATAAATGGATTAAAAAATTACATCGTATATTATATGCACAAACTGTAAAAAGATAATTTTTATAATGTTTTATATATTATGTAATTCTTATGTATTATAAAATTTATAACACATAAAAATTAAATTTATAATAATATTATATATTAATACGATGTCAACATATTAAAAAATGTTAATATAATTACATATAAAATTTTAATAAATAAAAATTATAAGATATTAAATATTAAATTAAGAATAATATAAATATATATATTAAATATGGGTGGCCTTAAATTGGGTTTAGGTTAAATCTTTCATTAATATGGGTATGGATAAAATTTTAGGCTCATATATTGAATTAAGTTAGACTTAAATAAAAATAAAATATATTTATATCATGCTTAAAACACAATCTGATTCGATCTATGAATACCTTAAGTCGATATTACTTCTTTCTTTTTCCTATAAAAATCTCATATATGAAAATAAAAGAAGTAAATTAGAAATACTTACTTTTGATTGAGGTTGATTGGTGTTGAGGTTGAGATTAAAGGGAAAAAAGATTGGTTTAAACGATAAGTAGAACCATGGAAAAAATCCCTTGTAAAAAAGTTTTAAGTAGAGTTTTTGACTTACGAAAAAATATGTTTTTAATGAAGGAAGAGATTTACATAGACAAGGTTATATAGCTCTTTCCTTTCAATCTTGACATGTGTTCGTGTAGGTCTTTGCTCTAGACTTCTCTATAGGGGCCTGATAGCTTTTCAGCTTTGTGACGACAACATTTGATGTACCTAACGATCAAGTTGCTATTAGACTTCGTGCAGATTTGATGAAGCTTCTTGTACCATTCATGCATTAGGGTGACTCGACATCTATCTTAATGAGGTAGACTAAATGATAGCAAGGTTCACAATCAATAAGTTTTCGATAGTGGGCAAGAACATCTCAAGCACAACCGACGAGGTCTTCCTTGACGACAACCATTCGAATGCACCCTTCATTGTTTATTATAGGCCCGGGTTTTCTTTTGGCATAATTATATGTATTTCTATTCGTTTTAGGTTATGAAATTAATATTGTTGAATCAAGAGATGATATTTATATATAACTTCACAATAATATCATCTCTAAAATTACATAATTTTAATTAATTAATTGTAATGTAATTATTTTAAACTACATACTCCATTAATTTAACCATTAAGCAATATAGCATTAATCATAGCATTAATCAATTGCTTTTCTGTTATTTTTATTAGTATAATTATTTTCATACTTCGCATTGGATTAAATATTTATTTTTGTTAATTATAGATAAAAAATTTAAAGGTTGTATTATGCTTTAAATTATTGTACTGTTCATATATTTAGAATTTAATATTCATGCTTTTACTTTTAGGAAATTTAGTCCTACTTTTTGAGTTTAGAATTAATATTTGTTAACACTATTAAAATTATTTGTGTGACAATTTAAAATTAAAAAAAACTCACTTAGTATTCATATAACAAAATGATATTGTAATAAACTTGAATTTTAACAGTGTTAACAATTTTTAAAAGTTCACATAAACATTTTAATTAAAATAAAGCATTTACATTAACTAGTGGCATTATATTAGTTGAGGTACCAAATTATTTTAAAATTGAAATATAAAAATTAAATCTCAAATTTGAGCAAAGTAAAGAGATGAAAACTAAAAATTAACTATTTTTTATATAATTTTAAAAAAAATAAAAAGGTCAGAATTAAATTTAACTATTATATTATTATGTAAAAAAACAAACAAACAAAATGAAAATACACAAGTGTCAAGTTAGGAAGGACTTAGGGCCTTCTTTTTATATATAGATATCAATATCCATGATTAGAGTTTTTCTATTAAATTACGCAAATACCCTCATTTGAATCCAACATGATCCCATATAGCTTCTCCATTCAAGACGGTTAATATCGTAATTAAATCTCATAGGAACCTATAAATACCCTAAACTCGCCTTGTCTGTCGGAATCTAAAACGAACATTGCTCCTTCCTCATCAAATTTCCCCATTTTTACGTCACCAAGGAATCAACAATGGCCGCTGGCCAAGAAATACACGTAACCATAGTCTCCGGCAAAGATCTTAAAAACTGACGTCACAGTCCGGTCAAGCCATACGTGGTCGTATGGGTGGACCCAAACAACAAATTATCCACTAAAGTCAACGAAAAAGTTGATAGTCGTCCCACTAGGAATTCAACCCTAGTGATCATCCTTCTTCCCGATCCGATCAACGACGAGACCAACCTCTACGTCGACGTCATCCACTCCGGCAACGAGGACCGGACCAAATCGTTCATCGGCTTGACTATCTCGTGGACGTCTTAAAGGAGAACAATGGCTATGGAGAATACAAGAGGACCGGGCTATCACGTGCCACCTGATCCGAGCCACGCGCCTCCTTACGAGGCTGCTCCATACGGTGCTCCTCCACCGAGTTCATATGCACCTCCTTCACCGGCACCGTATGGGGCTGCTCCACCAGCAGCATATGGGGCTCCTCCACCAAGTTTAGGCAGGCAGCTCCCCCGCCTTATGGTTACCCATACCCTCACCATTAGTTACAAAATATAATCCCATAATTTACAAACAAGTTATAATGTAATCAAACATGCTGTAAATGTTCGTCATTATTATGAATTTTGAAATAGAGATTAATTTTTGCTTTCAATGTTTTTTTATTCTTTTTTTTTTCTTCACATAATCTTTAAATTTTTTTAGAGATATTTCTTTATATTTTCTTTATTGCATTAGCCGGGGAAAAAAATTAAGTCCCTAGTTTTCAACTATAGTCATAAACCAATTGGAGCTTGAATGTCTATTCATTTATTTTTTTTCTTTGATTAATTGTGTTTTATATCAATTTATTTTAATTTAGATGTTTTCGTATTCTTAAATAATACAATAAAAATTTAAATACATATAAATACTAATATTGTAATTATATATTTGAACAAATATTTAATGTTTGTTTTACTATTAAAAACATAATATTTTTGAATTCGTAATTATTCTTCCCAATAACATTGTTTTCAAAATCAAAAATCTAACTTTTTTAAAATACAAGTAATTTTTTTAGAATACAAATAATTAACTTGTATTATTATTTTTTATTATACAATTTTTACTAAAACCCCTTAAATAAGAGAAATATATGCGTTAAAGTGTGTATAAATCTACCTCATTGTAATTATTAATACTGTGTTAAACAATCAATCAATTTTACTGTTTATATTTTATTATCAAATTTCATTAAAGAAATAAATTATTTGAAGTTGACTATTTAAAAATGCAAGCTCTATCAATTAATAAATCATGGTGAATCATTGTGGAGCACAAAAAGGACTTATACATTAACTTTTTAGTGATATCATATATTATAAAAAAAATGCGACCTCTAAATTTTTAACAGATGCTACATAATTAATTAGAATACAATTATTGTACAGTATATGCTCCATTAATTTAGCCATTCTGGTTTCTTTAATTACCCTATATCAATATCCATGAGTTGGCATCTACACACCTATATTTACCTAACTATCCCCATTAAATCCAACATTATCCTACAAAATTCATCTGGTCTAGATGGTCAATATTGTAATTATATTCATGGGAACCTATAAATACTCTCAGCCCACAGCCTTGTCTTCTTAAAAAACATTCTCATTTTTTCATATCACCAAAGGAATACAAAATGGCCGCTCCTCGAGAAATACAGGTAACTTTCGTCTCCGGCAAAGATCTTCAAAACGTGAACTGGCGATACGGTCCGATCAAGCCGTACGCCGTCGTGTGGGTGGACCCGAACAGCAAATTGGCCACTACAGTCGACGAAAAAGGCGACACATATCCCACATGGAACTCGACCCTAGTCATCCCTCTTTTTTGTCCCATCAATGACGACACTAACCTTTACGTCGATGTCATCCATGCCGGCAACGAGGAGAAGACCAAGCCTCTTATCGGCTCAGCTAAACTGAATCTCCGAGATGTCTTAAAAGACAGCGGCCGCTATGGGGAATACGAGAAATCACTCAAGTTGAAGCGACCGTCCGGTAGACCACAAGGTAAAGTTGACGTCAAAGTTTTAATAAGAGCGCTGGGGTATCATGTGCCTGATCAAAGGAATATCACCAAAGGAATACAAAATGGCCGCTCCTCAAGAAATACAGGTAACTTTCGTCTCCGGCAAAGATCTTCAAAACGTGAACTGGCGACACGGTCCGATCAAGCCGTACGCCGTCGTGTGGGTGGACCCGAACAGCAAATTGGCCACTACAGTCGACGAAAAAGGCGACACATATCCCACATGGAACTCGACCCTAGTCATCCCTCTTCTTTGTCCCATCAATGCCGACACTAACCTTTACGTCGATGTCATCCATGTCGGCAACGAGGAGAAGACCAAGCCTCTTATCGGCTCAGCTAAACTGAATCTCCGAGATGTCTTAAAAGACAGCGGCCGCTATGGGGAATACGAGAAATCACTCAAGTTGAAGCGACCTTCCGGTAGACCACAAGGTAAAGTTGACGTCAAAGTTTTAATAAGAGCGCTGGGGTATCATGTGCCTGATCAAAGCTGCGCAATACCTTCATACGGGTATCCTCAATCGGCTCCTTACGGAGCCCCTCAACCGGTACCTTACGGGGCTGATGTTGATAAGTTAAATTAAAAAGGGGTTGAAAAGTCAAAAATGGTGGGAGGTGCAATTGGCACCGAAAGAAAAAAAAATAGTTGGCAAGTTGTTTAAAGTTGAAAGGGATAATTGCAATTTTGGTCCCTAATTTTTTAGGCCATTTGCAAGTTAGTCCCTGAACTTCAACTATAAATAGGCCTAACCATTTCTCATTTCAACCATCCCAACCAATCTTTCTCTCTTAGTTTTCTCTCTTCTCCCATTTGAGAATTCTTAAGGAATTCTATTTGTTTGTAATATTTTGGAGATAGTAAAGTTATCATCTGGTGTTAGTGCCCGAGGACGTAGGTATAATTTACCGAACCTCGTTAAATCTCTTGTGTTCTTTCTTGTCCTATTTTTCTTTCAATATTTGAGGGTATAATAGTAGTATTTAATTGTGCTATTAAATTACTATAGAAGGGATATTCTGTCTAAGGAAAGACTTGGTATTTAAGAGATCCATGTGATCCACCTCTCTTCCCTGGGAATTGAACTTTGTGTGATTTTTTAGTACAATAATTTACACGCTTCCGACCCTATTGGAACAACAAGTGGTATCAAGAGCCGAAGGTTAATCGTAGTATGCTCTGTGGTTGCAGTTTAAACTGATCTTCTACATCAGAAAAGATTTCCTTAGGTATATTGAAAGATTATGGAGAAAACGGTCGGTGTAGGAGCTTCAACATCGTCCATGTGGACAAGACCGACAATTGTAAATGCAAGATTGGCCGTGGAGATCTTTGATGGCACGGGCCATTTTGGTATGTGGCAAAGTGAGGTTCTAGATGCCCTTTTTCAGCAGGGTCTAGACATTGCCATTGATGAAGAGAAACCAGATGATGTACAGGAGAAAGATTGGAAGGTGATCAATCGGTTGGCATGTGGCACAATTCGATCATGCCTTTCTCGAGAGCAAAGGTATGCTTTTTCAAAGGAGACTTTTGCAAATAAGTTGTGGGTGGCACTTGAAGAAATTTTTTTAAAGAAAAACAGTCAAAATAAGCTCCACTTGAAGAAAAGACTGTTTCGCTTCACATACGTCCCAAGTACCACAATGAATGATCACATCACCAAATTTAATCAGTTAGTCACTGATTTGCTGAATATGGATGAGACATTCAAAGATGAATATTTGGCTTTGATGCTGTTGGGGTCACTTCCTGAGGAGTTTGAGTTCCTAGAAACTACTCTACTTCATGGCAGGAGTGATATATCTCTGAGCGAAGTCTGTGCGGCCTTATACAGTTATGAACAGAGAAAGAAGGACAAACAGAAAAACTCAATCAGAGGTACAGAAGCTTTAGTAGTCCGAGGTCGTTCATACACTCGGAAGAAAACTCAAAAGGGGAGATCAAAGTCAAAGTCCAGACTCGGGAAAGATGAATGTGCTTTTTGTCATGAGAAAGGCCACTGGAAGAAAAATTGTCCAAAGCTGAAGAATAAGGGAAAAGCTGCTGTAGATGCTTGTGTTGCTAAGCATGATACTAGTGACTCTGAACTATCACTGGTTGCATCATCATCGTCGTTCCATTCAGATGAGTGGATATTGGATTCGGGTTGTACCTATCATATGTCCCCTAACCGGGAGTGGTTCTCTGATTTAGTAGAACTAAATGGAGGAGTTGTTTATATGGGCAATGACAATGCCTGTAAAACTGTTGGGATAGGTTCAATCCAATTAAAGAATCAAGATGGATCAACCAGAGTTCTGACTGATGTTCGGTACGTGCCCAGTTTGAAGAAAATCTCATCTCATTGGGAGCCTTGGAATCCAATGGTTCAGTTGTTACTATGAGAGATGGGATTTTGAAAGTGACATCTGGCGCACTTGTGATATTGAAGGGCATCAGGAAAAATAACTTGTATTACTACCAAGGTAGTACAGTTATTGGAGCAGTCGCTGCAGCTTCCGGTAACAAAGACTTGGACTCAATGCAGTTGTGGCATATGAAGTTGGGACATGCCAGCGAAAAATCCTTGCAAATTCTGGCAAAGCAAGGATTGTTGAAAGGTGCAAAGGCTTGCAAATTAAAATTTTGTGAGCACTGTGTTCTGGGAAAGCAAAAAAGAGTGAAATTCGGCACTGCTATCCATAATACAAAAGGTATTTTGGAATATATTCACTCAGATGTGTGGGGGCCTTCCAAAACACCTTCGTTGGGAGGAAAACATTACTTTGTTACTTTTGTTGATGACTTTTCCAGAAGAGTTTGGGTGTATACCATGAGAACTAAGGATGAAGTGCTTAGAGTTTTTCTTAAATGGAAAACTATGATCGAAAACCAGACTGGCAAGAAAATCAAGCGGCTTAGGACGGACAATGGAGGGGAATATAAAAGTGATCCGTTCTTCGATGTGTGCCAAGAGTATGGTATTGTTCGACACTTCACAGTTAGGGATACACCACAACAGAATGGAGTGGCAGAGCGTATGAATCGAACATTGCTAGAGAAAGTTCGATGTATGTTGTCCAATGCTGGGTTGGGCAAGCAATTTTGGGCTGAGGCTGTGACATACGCTGGCCATCTTGTTAATCGTTTGCCATCATCTGCATTAGAAAGAAAAACTCCTATGGAGGTATGGTCTAGAAAACCGGCTACAGATTATGATTCCTTACATGTGTTTGGATCCACTGCATATTACCATGTGAAGGAGTCAAAGTTAGATCCGAGGGCAAAGAAAGCTCTCTTTATGGGAATCACTTCTGGAGTGAAGGGATTTCGTCTTTGGTGCTTAAGCACAAAGAAAATGATCTGTAGCAGAGATGTTACCTTTGATGAATCTGCCACATTGAAAAAAGTAGCAGATAAAGATATTCAGATGAGCAATACTCCACAGCAGGTGGAGTGTACTCCAAAACAGGTGGAGTTTGAGCAGATGGGGATTTGCCCAGTTAATAAGTCTAATTCTCCAGCCACAATGGAGGAATTAGAGGTTGAAGAGGTTCTGACCCAAGAACCACTAAGTACACCAGAACCAGTTGCAGTTGCAAGGCCATGGAGAGAAATTCGTAAACCTGCTCGATTTACCGATATGGTGGCCTACGCCCTTCCCGTTGTTGATGATATTCCTATCACTTATCAAGAAGCAATGCAAAGCTTAGAAAGTGATAAATGGAAAAGCGCCATGGATGAAGAAATACAGTCTCTCCGGAAGAACAATACTTGGGAGTTGGCGCAATTACCGAAAGGTAAAAGGGCAATCGGATGCAAGTGGGTATTCGCAAAGAAAGATGAATCTCCTAGCAAGAAGGATATTCGCTACAAGGCAAGATTGGTAGCTAAAGGCTACGCTCAGAAGGAGGGAATTGACTACAATGATGTATTTTCCCCTGTTGTGAAGCATTCCTCCATTAGAATTTTGTTGGCCTTGGTAGCACAGTTGAATTTGGAGCTAGCTCAACTTGATGTTAAGACGGCTTTCTTGCATGGTGAGTTAGAAGAGGAGATCTATATGACTCAGCCAGAAGGATACACAGATGCTGGTGGTAGAAATTGGGTTTGTAAGCTTAACAAATCGCTATATGGATTGAAGCAATCCCCGAGGCAGTGGTACAAGCGATTTGATAGCTTTATGAGAAGGCAGAAGTACACAAGAAGCAAATATGACAATTGTGTGTATTTGCAGAAGCTGCATGACGGATCTTTCATTTATCTACTCTTGTATGTTGATGATATGTTAATCGCTTCGAAGAGCCAAAATGAGATAGATAAGCTGAAGGCTCAGTTGAATCAAGAGTTCGAGATGAAAGATCTAGGTGAGGCCAAGAAGATTCTCGGCATGGAGATAAGTAGAGATAGATAGAGAGGCAAGCTTTGTTTGAATCAGAAGCAATATCTGAAAAATTTATTACAATGTTTTGGTGTAAATGAAAACACAAAACATGTAAGTACCCCACTTGCTTCTCATTTGAAACTTAGTGCTCAATTATCTCCGAAAATTGAAGAAGAAAGAGAATATATGGCGAAAGTCCCATATGCTAATGCAGTTGGGAGTTTGATGTATGCGATGGTGTGTACGAGGCCTGACATTTCACAAGCTGTTGGAGTTGTGAGCAGGTATATACATGATCCTTGAAAAGGACATTGGCAAGCTGTGAAATGGATTCTACGGTATCTTCGAAAAACCGTAGATGTTGGTTTAATTTTTGAACAGGATGAAGCACTTGGTCAGTTTGTAGTTGGATATGTTGATTCTGACTTTGCTGGTGATTTAGATAAACGTCGTTCAACTACGGGGTATCTGTTTACTCTTGCGAAAGCCCCAGTGAGTTGGAAGTCTACCTTACAGTCTACAGTAGCTGTGTCTACTACAGAGGCAGAATATATGGCAGTTACAGAAGCTGTTAAGGAGGCTATTTGGCTTAATGGATTATTGAAAGACTTGGGAGTTGTTCAAAGTCACATTAGTCTATATTGTGACAGTCAGAGCGCTATTCATTTAGCGAAAAATCAAGTCTATCATTCAAGAACCAAGCATATCGACGTAAGATATCACTTTGTGCGGGAAGTCTTTGAAAAAGGAAAAATTCTACTTGAGAAGATTCCGACAACAGATAATCCCGCAGATATGATGACCAAGGTGGTAACAATAATCAAGTTTAATCATTGTTTGAACTTGATTAACATCCTGAGAATTTGAGCACCTTTAGGTGTATGGCGCTCGAGAGCGCATTTGGAGGCACTACAAAAGATAGCTTTATCAAATTTGGGGAGTTGAAGGAAGTGTGTGAAGATTTTGATTATCCTAATCAAATCTTCAAGGTGGAGATTGTTGATAAGTTAAATTAAAAGGGGTTGAAAAGTCAAAAATGGTGGGAGGTGCAATTGGCACCGAAAGAAAAAAAAAATAGTTGGCAAGTTGTTTAAAGTTGAAAGGGATAATTGCAATTTTGGTCCCTAATTTTTTAGGCCATTTGCAAGTTAGTCCCTGAACTTCAACTATAAATAGGCCTAACCATTTCTCATTTCAACCATCCCAACCAATCTTTCTCTCTTAGTTTTCTCTCTTCTCCCATTTGAGAATTCTTAAGGAATTCTATTTGTTTGTAATATTTTGGAGATAGTAAAGTTATCATCTGGTGTTAGTGCCCGAGGACGTAGGTATAATTTACCGAACCTCGTTAAATCTCTTGTGTTCTTTCTTGTCCTATTTTTCTTTCAATATTTGAGGGTATAATAGTAGTATTTAATTGTGCTATTAAATTACTATAGAAGGGATATTCTGTCTAAGGAAAGACTTGGTATTTAAGAGATCCATGTGATCCACCTCTCTTCCCTGGGAATTGAACTTTGTGTGATTTTTTAGTACAATAATTTACACGCTTCCGACCCTATTGGAACAACAGCTCATCCATCGACTCCGTATGGAGCCTATCCACCAGCTTCATGCGGATCTCTATCGGGTTATAGTTACCCGTATGCTCAACAACCATTGCAACAACCACAAAATCCGTATTATCCTTTTGCCCAACAAGGCGGCTACTCATATAATGCGTACAAGTATAATGCTCAACCTCAACCTCAACCAGCTTCATACGGAGCTCCAACGGGTCATGGTTATGGCCATGGTCAGACTCAGGCTCCATTCGGTGCAACCGCAACCACCGTTGGCTGCTACTATGAAGATAATAATAATAAGAAGAAGAAGAAGAAGAAAAAGTTTGGCGGAATGGAGGCGGGAATGGCGATGGGTGCAGCTATGGGTGTGGGTGAAGGGGCTTTGGGTGGACTTGCAATAGCGGAGGGTTTGGATGCAACGAGAGGTGATGATGATGGAGATAATCAATTAATGTAAATGGTGTCTTGTTATATATTGTCGTTTTTATTGTTATTGTTTTTTTAATTGTTGTTTTAATTATTTTTTATCGAATAAAACAAAAATTAGGCATCCAAAATGCCTTCCTCTTTGTTTTTTTGACGTAGATTGATAAGTTAAAAAAAACAAAAAAAACTTCGATGTGAAATCTCAAAAAAAAAAAAAGACGTAGATTGATAAACGCCTTTACGTGAAATCTCAAAAATTTTCGATGTGAGAATTCGTTCAGTGGCGGTTATAAAATAAAATAAAATTTAAGGAGTGTCGAGTTATTTATTAATTAATTACGAGAGAAGATATTGATAAATCGAATTTAAATAGTATAATAATCCGATTTTTTTTCTGATTGAAAAAACTGATTTTTGAGTCTGACTTTTTTTAAACCGGGAGAGCTCTATTATTAAACCGGAGATAGTTATTATTTGAACATTGAACTAGTAACCAGAAATATAAAGTGATTGGTTTGAATAATTAAAGGAAATAGTACAGGTATTAAATTGTTTGGTGACCAAAAGTAGAGGATTTTGATTTGGAATTTTTGTAGGTCTCTAAGTAGCAAATGATTAATTAGCCTAGCGGGTTGCAATGAATTCTACCCGTTGATCTCCACCAAATTTGTTGATAAATGATCATGGCCATTGATTAATTATCTTTAATAATTAATTAAGGTTAAATTAATACAAACATAAGTGTGGTAGTGGAAGGAAAGAGAAAACACATTTCTCTTTTTCTTGTTCATCTACAATCGGCTATGGAAGAAAGAAAAATATGGGTTGAGCTTCTTCCATATTCGGCCTGTAATGTCTCGAAATAGGGCCTAAACGGAATAGTGGTTGCGAAATCACAAATTCGAGGTAGAAAAATTTATTTTATTATTATTTTGAGGTTCATGGTATGATTGCATGATTGTGTGAAAATTTCGTGATGAAATTCTATGCAAAAAGTGCTTAAGTTGAGGTTAGGGACTAAATCGAATAATTTGCAAAACTTGCATTCTAGAAGTTTTTGGTATGAAATTACTTTGGAATATTAATTAGGAGGGTTTAAATAACAATTTGACCAATTTTAAGTTCATGGACAAAAATTAAGACATGGAAGGAATTTTTGAAAGTTTAGTAAGGAGGGGTAATTTGGTCATTTGGATATTAAATGAATTAAAAAGGGGGAAAATAACACAAAAATGGTCATCTTCTCAATTAGTTTCTGCCGATTTTTGCTCTCCTCCATAGCTGGGGTTTCTTCAACTTTCAAGCTTCATAGTAAGTGATTCCAAGCCCCGTTTTTAATGATCTTTACGTTTTTGGAGTCCCGGTAACTTGATTAAGCTTATTCTAGCAATAATTCAACCTAGGGTTCATATTTGGAAAAATACCCATGGCTGAAATTTGTGTATTTTGGTGTTTTATGATAGAATATGAGGTTTTAAATTATGTTAAACAACTTATGCTACTCGGTTTTAAGTGAAAACGAGTAAAAGGGCTTAAATTGGAAAAAAATACCAATAGTCATAAGTATATGTTAGAGTGTGATTTTGATATTGCCATAGAAGGGAAAAATGATCAGCATGTCATAAAACATAAGAAAATAGGATGAAGTTTAATTTACGAGCCTTGGGGCAAAAGTGTAAATATGTGGAAGTTTAGGGGTAAAAATATAATTTTGCAAAAGTTTGGGTCAAGGACTGTTTTAATAAATGTGAATATTAAATAAGTTAAATTTTCTATTATAGATCAAGAAGAACGAAATTCGGGAGTAGATCGGGGAAAAGAAAAAGTAAATGACTAAATTGTAAAGTTTAGTCACGTTTTGTATCAAGGTAAGTTACAGTAAATAAATGCAATATTCTTTTATTTTACATTATTATTGTCAATTTCCAGCATTTATATATTTATGTTATGAAAATATTTAAAGTCGAATTTAAGGTGAAGTGACAGAAAAAAAGTGTTAGAAAGCCCCGGTTGAACCCTAGGAATGTTAGGATATTAGGGTTGACAGGACAGAACAGAAATGAGCTATGTAAGTCCATATTAGAAATATGGCTTTGGAGACAGGATTGAGCCATGTAAGTCCATATTATATATGGCATTGGAGACAGGAATAATTCATGTAAGTCCATGTCAAAGACATGGCATTGGCAGGATATTGATAGACAGGAACGACCCTAGTGTCCTTAGTATTCCGAGTGGTTCAACGGGTCAGGATACAAGTTAAATTATAGTGAATTAACAGCAAAGGAAAAGTAGATTATACTTATGAAAAGGAAAAGTCAGGTAAGAAATAAGGTAAGGGAATAAAGAAAAAGATAGAAATTGAGAAGTAAAGAAATTTATGATGTTAGATGATATTATGCATAATTATCCATTATGTTGAATGTTGTGATTTATTTGCTTGTAAGCTTACTAAGCCTAGTACTTAATCTCTTTATTTTCTTCTTCTTATAGTACTTATCTAGTCACTCGGGGATCAAAGGAAACGTCGGAGGCCGATCACACTATCAAAGAAATAACTCGGTATAACTAGACGTTTTGTTTTGGGTATGGCATGTATAGAAACTTAGCTACTTTTGGTATAATATGAACAATGAATGATGTGTAAATACTTGCTAGTGATTAGCTAATAAAATAGCCGATGATATACATGTTTATTAAAATGTATGATTGAATGATGATTATCACATGAAAATTATGAAAAATGTGAAAGTAACCTAAAAACGGATTCAAGTAACAGAAATGACGTAACTTTGAAAAATCACTAAAAATTGTAGAAACATAGTTTGAAGATGAATAATATATGAAATTAAATCTTATTATGTATATTTTCTTATGGAATAAGAAAAACAGGTAAATGTATTATATTTTATGAGATATCTGAGTTTTAGTGAAACAGGGTCAGAGCAATTTTTGGATCCCCTGTTTCAACTTTGGAAATTCACCATAAATAGTAAAAAAATAATTAGAAGGTGTAATTTATATGGTCAGAATCCTTGTTGAATCTAGTTTTGGTAAAAACAAACGTCTTAGTCATATGAATTTTGTACAGGAAGAAAAATGGTTCGTAGTAAGAAGAGGTCAGTGCAGTCGAGTTTTGAAACAGGGAAAACTTTAACTAATAAACTGTACTAATTGGCCAAGTCAAAAATTCTAGAAAAAAATTAATAGATAGATATATGAGTCTAGTTTCAGGAAAAATTTACGGATCTTAATTTTGAGTTTTGAAACTCGAGAAATGAATTTTTAAGCAACTATGACGCAGAAAAACAGTTTATTCCAAAAATTAAAATAAGTGGTTTAGAGTTGTTTAAAAGGTAAGATAAGTTTAGTAACACCTCAAGCTTGACTCCGGTGAAGGTTTCGGGCGTGGGAGTGTTACACGGCCAAATTAACTTGAGGTAAGTGAACACATTTTACAAATTGTTCATGGAGTTTTGGTTAAGAAAACATGATATGCTTAACCGAATTTTTAGTTTGTGCTATTATGAAGTTTTTCTCAACTTGTCATTAATGAATTTATAATGTATTGAAGATTGAAAACATGAAATTGAATATAACTAAGCTTGGTTGTGCTAAAATCATGATTGAAAGATAGTGGAAATTGTTGGTATAACCTTGAATCAAGTTTAGATTATAGAATTAATTATTTGTTAGTAAAGAACTAATTTTAAGTGATAAAATTTTGAGGTTTGATAGTGAATAATAGTCTTATGAGGTTATTGTACTATATTTATGAAGTCGTATTTAAAATTGATAAGGTAAATTGTGAGATATACGTATTGCGGACATTAGTAATTCGAATGATCAAATTAAAATAAATGCATTCGTGTTTAAATTGTTGTAACATATGTTTGAAAAGTTTGACTAATGAATTTTCGTAATTAAATTTATCGAACGTAGCTAACAACAAGGATGAAACATTGAGGGACAAATGTGAATCGAAATAGGGGCAACAATTTTGATTTGTGCTAGCATAATTGATTTCACTTAATTACTAAGTAATTAAGACATAGAATTAATTAGGTTGAAATTATTTTTGAAAGATTGTACAATGTTGAGTTTAAATGACTATATTAGTTCTTATTGAAACAAGGTGTTATATGATTCATTGTTTAAGTTGATTTGTGTTGAATACTAAGAATGGTTTATGTTTAAATTGGTTAATTGAAAGGTAAAGTTGTGCACTCATAACTTGACCTCAATTTATGCTTTAATAGGCAGTTAACATAATCAAATAATATTTTCATCAAACACAATTCGAGGTATATATGTACTTAATTACTGATAAGCTCAAGATATGCTTGAAATATGTAAATTAAATAAGAGATTGCACTGTGATGTTATGTATATGGTGAAAATGGTTTGGTATATGTTGGACTGTGTACTTGTGGTAATGATGACATCAAAAGGTTATCTATGTTATATGGTTGAATGTGATATTGGGATGTTATTTTCCTATGTAACATGATTTGATTATACATGATAAAGGAAAATGTCCTATTAACAGTTTTGGAATATAAAGTTGCAGGTATAATTGACATACTATAGAGTCTATTTTGATAGGCGAGAGATCTAGCGCTGGGCACATATTATATTATGACAGTTCTCTAAATCTTAGGAGGCGAGAATGTATCACCAGCTCAAATACCATGAGGGCACGAGTGTTCTGGTGTGGTTGGTGGGATTGATGCATTTAATCTTGACTAGTACTTTGGTGCGTATGCTGGTGTGTTGGTGGATTTATCTGTGTATCCATCCTCAAATTTGAGCCAATAGAGAATGTATCGATAATTAAATGCATGTGTAATGTATCGGTTAATGGTTAATGAGTAAACATGGATATTGAGATTTAATTGAATTATGCAAAACGAGGCGCTAATATCCTGATGGTCCATCGATATACTAGGCAATCAAATGTGTCAAATGAATATGTTTGGGTGATTTACAAGTCAGTTAACATGAAAACTAATATGATTTACAATTTTAATAGCTTAATAGTTATTATGTAATAAGATGATTTCTAAACATGCTATTAAACTTGATTTCATAGTTTTATTGAGGTCTTTTTCAAATTATGCTAACATCATTGAGTATGTACATCACTCAGCATACGATTTGTTCATTTTTGTGCTTAGGTCTGATATATGGTCAGTAACTTTGTTGGATTGTGGTGTTTCGAATGACATTTCATGATTAGGTTGTTATTGAGATGTATTGGGCGTTTGAAATAAGCAGGTACAAATTTGGTTTGTAATAAATGGTAAAATGCATGCTTGGAATGTTCATTTTAGGTACTTCAACATTAGTGTCTCAAGATAGCAAGAACGTGTCTCGGGACCACCAGTGAATGTGATGTCACGCATTTGAATCCAATGATTGGGTCGAGAGTGTGGTGTCACACTTTACTTAATCGATTAAGTATTAGTTTAATTAGCACAAGTGCTATTATAATGATTAGAATGATATAAATTCAAATGCGATCAAGTGCCATTTTTTATATACAATAGCTAAACTGTTTATAATTTTTAAACTCCTAAAATGAAAAATACTACGTGTATAAGCACATTTGAATTCATGCATTCCAAATTACTGTACCATGATGATTTTAGCTTTTATTATCAATTAAATTATAATTTTGTTTATTATTTATGTATTGGGAGATCAAAATGAAAATTCCATATATATACTCTTTTTATTTTTTTCTAATATCAATATTTATTTTAATAATCAATAATACGATAACTCTATTTAAATTAAATAAAAGTTTAAATATATATTTAAAATTTTAATTACATTACTATAAAATTATACTTTAATTTAATTATACGATGTTATAGTTATATCAAATCACTCTTAATTTAGACTAATATTTTATGATAGTAAAAAAAAAACATTTAATTTAGTATAAGATACAAGGAGATGATTACACAATTTAGTTTCTCTTTGTCTATGGAACTTAGTTAAGTGAGAAACATGCATTATCTTCAACATTTACAAAGTGAACCTACTCAATAACACACTCCTTGATCGTTTCCCTCACTCTTGCACTTCGAAGATACAATACTCTCACCACTATTATCACCCATTGTGATCACAAGAAGTAAAATCACCACAAATGATTTTACTATAAAAGTAACACTCTTAGAAAATTATTTTTCTAATAACAGATTAAGTGCTTAAATCTCAATACATTTATCTAGGCAAGTCTCTCAAATATATAAATATTGATTTTGAGATTTGCTTACAATAGAAGATCTATGTAATCTCAATTGATAAAGTAATAAAAATGTAAAAAAGTTAAGTAATTTAATATTTTTTTGAATTGATGCCTAATATAGTAATGTTATAAATTAAGTAAAAATATTAAATAATAGTATAAATAATTGAATGTTATTTTAATAAATCTTTTTATCAAACAACGCTCAAAACTAATTACGGGCCCTGAAATTTTATCAAAGAGATACGTCACATTTTATCTTTCACATATTTAATTTTTTTTACTTAATTTTATGTTTTAACCATTAAAAATATGTAATAAATTTAAATATTAAACTTAGCAAATATATTATTATCTAAATGTAAATATGAATAATAAACTATAAACTAAACATATTACAAAATTACAGATATCTCTATTATTCATGCTTATTTGTTTATTTTACCAAGTTCATTTTTAATATAGGATGATATCTATTATTATTTATTATTATTTTTATTTAGTTTAGTATCTGAACTTTGAAAATAGATCAATTTTAATTTTTAAACTTGAAAAATATAAAATTTTAATAACATAGTATTGAGTTTGTATTACATCATCACTTAAAAATTAAAAAATTATATAAAATATTAAATAATGACAGTGATACAATCTTTATAATATATAATATTTCAAAAATTGGACTAATAATTAAACTATTCAGACCACTAATTTTTAATTTAATCAATTCAATTAAACTAACAATAAAAGAATAATTGAACCTATTTAACTATTAATTTTTATCTCAATTTTTAATTTATACTTACTTCGAACAATTTTTATTTGACGTGAATAGATTCAAACCCTCTGTTTGACTAATATATCGGGCTACAAATTATATTATCCTTCCATATATTACAATCTTTTGAGTCCATATATTACAATCTTTTGCTGCTCAAAGAGCACAAATTTTTAGGCTTTTTATTTATTTATTCAATGTTGACATTTATTTTTGGCCATACCAGAGTGAGCTACCACATTTTCACCCCATACTGCTTCCCCGTATTAACCAGTGGGGGACTAATCAGTCCTATTAATGGATCACAGCTGCTCTCATGAATACCATTAATGGCAAACCCAACTACATCAAGCGTGTGTCTTTATGTTTCTTCTTCTATTTGTAGCCACAAATCTTTGTATCTCAGCACCAAATAACGATCATAAAGGAAATGGCAGGCGTCGAAGCAGGGAAGGAGGAGGAGGCGACCGCTGTGAGAATCACCGGAAAAAGCCACGTCAAGCCGGGTAAGTTGATAGGAAGAAAAGAGTGTCAGTTGGTCACATTTGATCTCCCCTACCTGGCTTTCTATTATAACCAGAAGCTGCTGTTTTACAAGAACGACGGTGGTGGTGAGTTCGAGGACAAGGTTGAAAAGCTCAAGGGAGGGCTGAGGGTGGTGTTAGAGGAGTTTTATCAGCTAGGAGGTAAGCTCGGGAAAGATGACGATGGGGTTCTTAGAGTTGATTATGACGATGATATGGATGGTGTTGAAGTGGTGGAAGCCGTGGCAGAGGGGATTACCGTCGATGAATTGACCGGTGATGATGGTACGAGCTCATTTAAGGAATTGATACCTTTTAATGGCGTCTTGAACTTGGAGGGTCTTCACAGGCCTCTTTTGTCCATACAGTTGACGAAGTTGAAAGATGGTGTTGCAATGGGGTGTGCTTTCAACCATGCCATCCTCGACGGAACCTCCACTTGGCATTTTATGAGCTCTTGGGCTCAAATCTGTAACGGTACTTCGAGCTCCGTCGTTGTGCCGCCGTTTCTTGATCGGACCACAGCTCGAAACACCCGCGTGAAGCTCGACCTCAGTCCGGTTGTTTCCTGCAACGGCGACGACGCCACCAAACAAGGCCAGCCGGCGCCGCAGATGAGGGAGAAACTCTTCCGTTTTTCCGAAGCCGCCGTCGATAAGATCAAATCGAGAGTTAATTCAACCCCACCACCGTCCGATGGCTCTAAACCGTTCTCGACTTTCCAATCTCTAGCTGTCCACATTTGGCGACACGTATCCCAAGCACGTAACCTTAAACCCGAAGACTACACGGTTTTTACTGTCTTCGCCGATTGTCGTAAAAGGGTTGATCCACCGATGCCCGACAGTTACTTCGGAAACTTGATTCAAGCCATCTTCACCGCCACAGCGGCCGGGTTGTTATTGGAAAACCCACCGTCATTCGGAGCTTCAGTGATACAAAAAGCTATAGAATCCCACGACGCTAAAGCCATCGATGAACGTAACAAGGCATGGGAAGCAGCGCCGAAGATTTTCCAGTTCAAAGACGCCGGTGTCAACTGCGTAGCGGTCGGAAGCTCCCCGAGGTTTAAAGTTTACGAAGTGGATTTCGGGTGGGGAAAGCCGGTAGGGGTGAGGAGTGGATCCAACAACAGGTTCGATGGAATGGTGTATTTGTATCAAGGGAAGAGCGGTGGCCGGAGCATTGACGTTGAAATCACCATGGAAGCTCAAGCTATGGAGAAATTGGAGAAGGATAAAGAGTTTTTAATGGAAGTATAGTATTTTGCATGGAAGTAGGGTACTGTGAAAATTGAAAGTGTGCTAATTACCGTTTTAGGATTTATTTTGGTGTTTGTAATATTTTAATAATTCGTATTTTTAATGTTTTGTCTTTGGTTGTTGGGTCTGTGTTATTAATGGCAGTGCTGCATGGTTTTGTCTTGTTTAGGTGATGTTGCTCAAATTTAACGACACATTAGAATTAAGGTAATTATGTGGTGTTCTATGCAATAATTTAATAAAATTTAATTATTAAACATAATAATCTTGTATCGCATCAGGGCAAAATTTGCAGAAAAAAGATGCGAACAGCGCAAAAATTGACTTGGACTGAACTATGGCCCGGCTCAGTCTCGGCCCATGACAACTAACGTTTGAAGTTTGAACTAAGGATGTGCGTAAAAATTCGAAAAATTGAAAATTGGCCCAAACTAGAGCATTTAGACCGTCGTGGAATATGAATTAAAAAATCGCGTTACTTAAATTGAGTGAAATTTATTTATATTTAATTTTAATTTTTTTGTGATGTATAAATAAAATTTTATATTTAAATAATGAAAATAACTTAAAAACCTTACAAAAAAATATTTTTTAAACAATATCATGTAACAGTTATGGTTTTTTTTAAATATTCCTTCTAAGAATAATATCCAAAAGTAATAAAATAAAATTTGTTTGATTAAAATAGTTCAAAAAATAAAAAAATAAATATAAAAATCAAAACTAAATTGACACAATGTATAAATATTTAAGGTTGTTGAAAAAAAAATTATTGAGGGTTAAAGTTGCTATTATACTAATTTTAAAAGTTGTTACTATTACTCAACTGGTTATAAAAAAAGATAAAATTAAATAAATAAATGACCATTCTATAATTTTTCATAATTAAATGATTAAAAATAAAATTTATTAATAGTTGAGTGTTATTTTACCTATTATTTTTGTATTTACTTAACTCATCAATTTATATATACACATTGTATCTATTATCTAAGGTAATCCCTACCCCACTTTAATCAAGTCAAACTGAGTGGACCAGATTATGCGTCCATGCCACATCATCCAAATATTTTTCCCTCGCTTTAACATAGTAATTTAAAAAATAAAAGGAAAGAATATATTATTTCAACCTAAATATTATATATTTTTATCCTAATTATTTACATATATTATATTGAATCTTCTTTAAATAAAATAAAGCATTGAGATCTTCATTCCTTTTTTTTTTTTCTTTCACTTAGTTTCTTATATATACACAAATTTTCTTTCGAAAACACAACCCTCAAAGAAAGTGAAAGAAAAAAAAGTAGTAGCTAATATCTTTGCTTGTTTGTTATTTTCAATTCGATTTCTTCAATAATGTGATTTTTTTTTTACAATTTACTTTGCATGATTTTAAAACTGTTTTTGATTCAATTGATTTTGAATTTTTTTTTCTGATTTTTTTAGTTGTTTTTGAATTGAAGGAAGATAAAAACGGATGGATCAAGAGGAATTGGAGCGGAAAGTGCATTATCACCAAATTACATACTCGGCAAAACGACCGGAATCGGTTCGTTTGGAAGTTAAAGTTGCTGAACATGTATTGACTGGTCATAAAGTTGCTATTAAGAATCTTGATCTCACAAAAATTAAGACTAAGGCGATGGAGGAAAAAGGTATATATAAATTTTTATTCAAATTGTTTGAATGAATGTTTGACTATTTTCGTCACTTTTGGTGTTGATAATTAGTTCATTAATTAGATTGCTCATGTGATTTATAAACTTCTAAATATATCTTTTAAAGTTTGCTTTAGTGTTATTTTCGAAGCTTGAATTTACGTTTTTCGTCGTTATTGCATGTATTATTGACTGAGAGAGTGCTTAATTTATGTTTTGTTGTAGTAAGAAGAGAGATTAACATATCGAGATTATTTATGCATCCTCACATTATACGACTCTATGAGGTCATCGAGACAACAACAGACATTTTCATGGTCACAGAATATGCAGAATCTGGTGAATTATTTGATTATATTGTACTGAAAAGAAGGCTTCATGAGGATGAGGCTCGCAAGCTTTTTCAACAGGTCTTGTTGGATATTCTTATATATAAATGACTACTATTTGTCTACCTTTTTTTTTTATGAGAAATTACAGGCATGGAATCTTTGTTTGGAAACAGATAATTTCTGGGGTGGATACTGCCATAAGAATATGGTGGTTCATCGAGACCTTAAGCCCGAAAATTTGCTTCAGGATTCCAGTTATAATGTGAAGATTGCTGATTTTGGTCTGAGCAACGTAATGCAAAAGGGTCATTTACTCAAAACATGTTGTGGCAGCCCAAACTATGCTGCCCCAGAGGTAGGAGTTTTGTGAATTAAGATTAATCATTGATTTTTTACTTATTATGATCTATAAAAAGTGTTTGACACGTGTATGGTTAGAAAATCATGTGTTTAATACTATGTCAAGTAAGGGTACTTAAAGAAAAATGAAGAGTCGAAGCAACATGAAGTTCTTATGTTGTTATGATGCGATTTTCTAATGTATGCGGATCTCCATTGTTACAGATTCTTTCTGGCAAGCCATACACCGGACCTGAAGTGGATATATGGAGCTGTGGTGTTATATCGTATGCCCTTCTTTGTGGCACCCTTCCTTTCGAGGATGATAACTTTCCTAACCTATATAAGAAAATCAAGGCAAGTGACATCAAATTTATATTTTTTCTTAGTTCATGATACATGTTTCGTAGATTTCTTTAACGAATAGGGTCCTGATTGGATATTTTTATGCTCATATATGATCTTTCTCTTTGTTGTTTCTCTCTATCCTGTCTATCATTTCCACATTGGATTTTACATTATTTTTTGTCCTTCAGGCCGGAGTTTACACTATTCCAAGTCATTTATCTTCCGGTGCTAGAGACTTGATCGCACGGATTCTTGTAGTTGATCCAACTAAGAGACTGACCATTCCTGAAATCCGCCAGCACCCATGGTTTCAACCATATCTGCCGAGATATTTAGCTGTTTTCCCACCAGATACAACACAACAAGCCCAAAAGGTTGGTTACTATTTCCCCTCATGAGCTCAACATAAGTTGTAAAAACAGGGCCGACGTACATACTATATAGTTACTGATTGATAAACATAAATTTCAGATTGATGATGATATCTTTCAGCACGTAGTTAGGATGGGATTTGAAAGGAACCATTTGGTTGAATCTCTTTGCAACAGAGTTCAAAACGAGGTTTCAACTTTTCCAGTTTTCCTTCATGGGTTTTAGGAATTGTTTCTTATTTCATTATCTTCCAGGGAACTGTTGTTTACCACTTGCTATTGGACAACCGTTTTGGCCTCTCCAGTGACTATCTTGGTGGAGCTGAGTTTCAAGTATGTAGCGATGTACTATTACCAGTAATGGAACCAGCTTCTTTCATGCACCAAAGTTTGACATTGCACTGGTTTTTATTTTTATTTTTATTTTTTTACAGTGTCGAGGCCATTCTATTCCAAATCATGATGGAAGTACTTCTCAAAGCTCTGCGAGCAATCCATGTCCATTGGGAGAATATAAGGAATTATAACATCAAGTAGGAAACAACAATGGTTACTTTGAAACATCGATCACCATCGTAAACGGCGACGCCGAATGTCATCATATTCGAAGTGCAGGTAATGTCTAACCGATTATCCTGATAGCGAATATAGAATTTATTTATAGGAGGAAGTATTTGTGTAAATAGTGCATTACTAAAGTAGTTTCATAGTGATATTGGTTTATTTATAGGAGGAAGTATTATGTAAATACTGCATTATTAATGTAGTTTTATTAACTGGAACTAAAATCGAAGATTTGGTTAACAGGTCTCTTTAAAGATTATTTAGTATATTATTTCTAATAATGATAGTATTTTTTTAGACAATTTTTGTAAGTGTAATAAATATAGTATAATTAAAATATAAATATATGTACATGTACGAATTGAGTTGAGGCCTCGTTGGCATAATGACAGTATTAAAAGTAATATTGATAACTTTATTTTCTATGCATTAGTAGATAATTTTACCATGCATAACAATCTTAATTTATTTCTTTACATTAACAAACTCCCAAAACGGGAGAAGTGCAAGCAGACAAGCCCCTAAGCAATGTCAGAACAGCAAAATTCATTAAATAATCTATAGCTGCTATTATATTATATCCTATAGGAACCCGCTGCCTAAATTGCTAACTCATACTCGTGATAAATAAAAAAACATAATTATATTTATAAAATATATAAATAATAAATGAGGAGTTCATGGGCATGTTTTGAAAAGTCACGTCTTGCATCAATGTCCTCGATCTGCATATCTCAAGATCAATTAGGGCCTGCGTCCTACAAAACATTACTTCTCGGCTGAACTTCATATTGGACCATTCTAGCATTTGAATGTCTACTAGAGGTGTAAGCATCTTGGGCTGATAAGATTGGTTTGATTTTTAAATAGCACCTATACTAGTTACCTTATTTGAATTTTTATCTCGGATTTTCCTATGAATAATCATTTTCATTTTTACTTTCGGTCTTCATATCAATCCTCATTTTTAACTTTGACATCTAAAGATATAGAGACTAATATCTCTAAATATTCGTACAAGTATGAAATTTGGTAAAAATATTATGGAGGTCCCTATATTAGTAGTTCGATTATATTTTGTTTCATTTACTCAAAAAATAAAAAAATCAGTTATTGTAGGTTAAATTAAAGAACAAATTAATTTTCTATTAAAATTTTCATCTATTTTTATTGTTAAAAACTTGCATGGATGACAAAATATCAAGAAAGTTACATGTGAGTCGCACGTCTACCTTATTTTGATTCTGACATACATAGATCAATTTTTAAAAGTAAAAATGAATAAAATTTTTAATAGAGAGATAGCTTATTTTTTAATCTAATGCATAAGAAATAATTTACATATTTTTTAGTAGAGAGGACAAAATGAATATATCTCATCATCATGTCCTAAAAATATCATATCTAAGTTCAAGAAAAAAAACACATAATATTTTACGAAATAACAAAATTTAAAGGAAAAACAATATTTGAGGAAAAATTACCTATTAAAAAGAAGAAAAATAGCCGTTGCCGCTCTCCAAAATAAACCCTAGATATTTCAAGAAGTAGCCGTTGCGCATTCCAGAAGAAAATCTAGAATAAAAAATTACTCGAAATACAAGACGTTCGCTTATTATCATTTAGGCACTCACTATAAAAACTCCATTGATTCCTCCATTAATCTTCAATCAATTCTCGCTCCAACATCTCCATCTCCGTCTACTCTCGCATCGCATATCATCTCTCAGATCTTTTTTTTTCTCTGGCTATAACGTTTTCCATTTGATTTTGTTTTTGTTGATTGTTTTCTTTTTCTTTTAATTTTGGAGATTGAATTTTGCAGGTTCTGGTTATTATATATATATTGGATTTTGCTTAATTATTCTTTTTGCAGGATCTTAAATAGTTTATCACTTTTTGTTTCTCTTTTATTATATATATATTTGGATACTTGATATTATGGATGCAGGATCTTTAAGTCCTTTTTCAAACTTGAAGGGTCAATCTAGATGCCCACTTCAAGAACAACTTCTCCAGAGAAAGAATTCCAAGGAAAATGTATATATTTGAACTTATTTTATTTAATTTCAATGATTGCAAATCTGCGGTTTTTTATTTATTTATTGCAAAAGAACAACTTTGAATTAATCGATAAATTAGAGTTTGTAATGACATTGAAATTGAATACGCTTTTATTGTTATTGTTTAGATGGATAGATTCATACCAAACCGTTCAGCAATGGACTTTGATTATGCGCATTACATGCTGACCGACGGAAGGAAGATCAAAGAGAACCAAACAGCATGCTCACCTGCCAGGGAGGCCTACAGGAAGCAGCTGGCTGAGACCTTGAACATGAACCGCACCCGAATCTTGGCTTTCAAGAACAAGCCACCAGCACCCGTCGAACTCTTCCCTTCCGAGCACTCAACGGCTTCAGCTCATCCGACCAAATCCTTAAAGCCTAGAAGACATATTCCCCAGGTAAGTACAGCATGATGTGGATACTTTGGATAGTTCAGAAAATTTTGTTTCAATAGACTCTAATATGATGCGATTTTCAATTCTTCAGAGCTCTGAGAGAACATTGGATGCTCCTGATCTCGTCGACGATTTTTACTTGAATTTATTGGATTGGGGCAGCAGCAATGTACTAGCAATAGCACTCGGAAACACCGTGTATCTGTGGGATGCTTCAGATAGTTCTACTTCAGAACTTGTCACTGTTGATGACGAAAACGGACCAGTAACAAGTGTGAATTGGGCTCCTGATGGTCGGCATATTGCCATTGGCTTGAACAATTCCGAAGTACAACTATGGGATTCGACTGCCAACCGGCAGGTTCAATATTAAAGTCTTTGCTGAACAGTTTGCAGCTTCTTATTGTTCCTCCATTGTTTAATTTTTCCCTTTGTTGCTGCAGCTGCGTACTCTGAGAGGTTGTCACAGATCAAGAGTGGGTTCAATGGCATGGAACAATCACATTCTCACAACAGGAGGAATGGATGGTCAGATTGTTAACAACGATGTGAGAATTAGATCCCATGTTGTCGAAACTTACAGAGGCCACCAGCAAGAGGTTTGCGGGCTGAAATGGTCGGCTTCCGGGCAACAGCTAGCCAGCGGAGGCAATGATAATGTTGTTCACATATGGGATAGGTCCATGGCATCTTCAAGTTCACCAACTCAATGGCTACACAGGTTGGAGGAGCATACCTCAGCTGTCAAAGCCCTTGCCTGGTGCCCTTTCCAGAGCAATTTGCTGGCCACAGGTGGAGGTGGCGGCGATCGAACCATAAAATTTTGGAACACACATACTGGTGCATGCTTGAATTCAGTTGATACCGGCTCCCAGGTTTGCTCATTGCTATGGAGCAAGAATGAGAGGGAGCTATTGAGTTCCCATGGGTTTACTCAGAATCAATTAACTCTTTGGAAATATCCATCGATGGTGAAGATGGCAGAACTAATGGGTCATACATCTAGAGTACTTTACATGGCTCAAAGCCCTGATGGGTGCACAGTGGCATCAGCAGCAGGGGATGAGACTCTAAGATTCTGGAATGTTTTTGGGGTCCCAGAAGTGGCTAAAACTGCTCCGAAAGTGAACCGTGAGCCATTCTCTCAGTTGAACCGTATCCGGTGATGAAGAAAAAGACTAGGAGTGGTGGCGGTGCCGTTGGATTCTTTGTTTTGTAAAGTTTTTCCTCTGATGGCATGTGTAGAGTAATGTTAGGGACAGTGGGATAAATTGTTCATCCCCGTGTACATTATATTTTCAACTCCTTATTGAAATTGTTTCTCACACTTGAATTTTTTTTTCTGCTGACATATTGAATTGGAGAATTGAAAGAAAGTCTTTGGTTAAATTATGGATTTTATTATCTATATATTTAGTTAATTTTAGTTTTTATATTTTTCGAATTGATCAATTTTGATAAAAATATTATAGAGGCTTATGTGTTAGATGTTATATTGTATTTTAGCCCCTATACTAAAAATAGATAAATTAATCCATCTACATTATATCAAAGAGCAAATTACCTTTTCTATTAAAAATTATGTTACTTTTACTCTTAAAAACTAACATGGTTAACAAAAATAACCAAATGGTAGTAAGTAGTGACATGTGATATGTCATGTATACCTAATTTGAAAATGACTAATTTGGAAATAACTTTTGTAAGAACTAAAATTTTAGAATTTGAAAAATATAATGACTAAAATTGACCGAATTTTATTGAGACTAAATCCAGATTTTTGCAAAATATAGGCACTTAATAATAAAATTTAACCAAAATATTATTAGTTGAGATTTATATATATTAAAAATAATGTAACATCCACATTTTAACTCGGGGTTAGGTACAGTGATGAATCAAGTTAAGAATTAGTATAAAATTTTTGAAATATAATAAATAGGAATTTTGAGTATTAAATTAGGAAGTATATAGATCTACTAAGAAATTAGAAAAAAAATAAAAAAGTACTCTTTAGATAGGAAATTTTAAAATGGATACATTGATTTAGTTGAAAGAATAAAGAAATTGTTGTGGCCAAAGTAGGAAAAATATTAAGTTAGGAGATATATTATAATTGTAACACCCCTAACTCGTATCCGCTGCCAGAACAGGGTTTCGGAGCATTACTACCATTTACAGATCACTAAAAAAAATTAAATACTTACCGATTCAATGCATCATATAAATAAATATATTACCATTCAATCAACAGTTTGACACTTGTATAAGCATCAAACAGCAACATTGTTAGTATACTTGCACATATCTCATATAAATTCAACATTGATATATCTATTTTCTCGACATATCGCACTTGAGTTTAATAATAGTCTCAACTTACATAATTTCCTTGTCTCAACATATCAAAGATAATCATATATGTACATGTCATGAAACATATCATGCTCTTACCGTTTCTTCATAAGCATATATCATTCATTTCATTATATCAATATTTCATGCTCCATCATTTCCATATATTTTATGTATATTTATTCCGGTAATAGCTTATATCAAACTTAACATAAATTATATTCCATGTGCTTATACTTATTTCGTTTATCTATCTTCATAATTATTTCATATAACCATTCGTCATCTGATACATATTACCTGAATATCAATTGTTCAACAGATGTTAGAGCGTCTCCCATCCACGGTCTTATTTATCTTTGACATGATGCCATAGTGTCTTTCAACTATGGTCTTACTCATTTTCTGTCATGTTGCCATGGTATCTTTCAACCATGGTCTTGTTCATTTCATATCACGTTGCCATAGTATCTTTCAACCATGGTCTTACACATTTCATATCAGGTTGCCATGGTATCTTTCAACCATGGTCTTACACATTTCATATCAGGCTGCCATGGTATCTTTCAACCATGGTCTTACACATTTCATATCAGAGAGCATACTCCCGCGAACCTCATCCTTACAGTGGGATTACCAGTCCAAGCTAAATCCCCTGTAATATAAACTCATAGAGTATTGTCGGGATTACCAGTCCAGGCTAAATCTCCTGCAACGACAATTACTCTAATGAGCTTGGATCTGAATTACCAGTCCAGGCTAAATTCAGACCCTAATTCAGATTACCCGTCCGGGCTAAATCCATTTTACACGTATTCTTCGGGAGGGCTATATCAGAATAGGATCACCCGTCCGGGCTAGATCCTTTTTACCGTCAATTCCTTTTCAGAGATCCGTCGAATTTTCCTTTCATTCAACTGGGATTTATTTTCAATTTATATCGAATATTATTAATATTTCATCAAATATCATGAATTGAACATTCAAATCATATTTTCATCACATAACCACATATTTCAAGTATTTAAAATACAATTCAAGTTACACAAACTTACCTCATTGCTTGTTTGTGTTTATAATTTCATTAATCCGATATCTTTTCTTTTCCACGATCAAGTCTCATATTTGAGTCGTCCGGATCTTTATAAATAAATTTGATCATCATTTTCATTCATTTCATCTTCTAATGCATTTAATTAATGCTCTAGGCAAAATTACCATTTTGCCCCTAAACTTTTAATTAATGACTATTTCATCCTTAGGGTCAGGAAAATAAAATTCTTGCAATTTAATCCTTATTTCCAGCTATTATTCTCATATATATTGATAACAGTCCATGAATTCTATAAAATATCAGAATTTTCCATAATTTCAACACTTTTCAATTTAATCCCTAAAACATGTTTTCCCCCAATCTTGAACTAAATTAATAATTTCATTCAATTTTGTAATTTAAATAATAAAATAATCCATTTCATGCAATTTGGTCATTTCTGACATTTTTACAAAATTACCCATAAAGTTTTACTTTTATTCAATTTAGTCCCTAAGCCTAAAATATGCAAATTAGCCATGCTTAATGAATATTAATATATGTTTTCCTCCTCCTCCTCTCCATTCCACATCCTTGATGTATGTAGCACACTTGTAAGTAACATTATCTATAATCTTTATTACTTACTTTTATGAATATTCAAGCTGTCCATCTGTGTCATAGCCACTAAATTATTTATATCTGGAGCTATAGGACTCCAAATTAAGATCCGCTAATTTTCCCTGAAACTAGACTCATATATATTCTTACCATAAAATTTTAAGAATTTTTGGTTTATTCAATAAGTACAGTTTATTCTTTAAAGTTACCCCTATTCTGCTGTCTGACAGTTGTGACCCTTCTTCACTAAAAATTAATTATCTCCTTGTACAGAATTCGAATGGTGTTCATATTTGTTTCTATTGAAAATATACTGATTCAGGATTCTAAACATATAAATTTAAGCCCATAATTATTTTTATCCAATTTTTTTATGATTTTACAAATTCAGAACAGGGGAACCCGAAATCATTCTGACCTTGTCTCACAAAATTCCTCATATCTCATCATTTAGAATTCTATTGCTTACATAATTTCTTCTATAAGAAACTAGACTTAATAAGCTTTAATTTAATATTTTATTCATCCTATAATTAGATTTATACAATTTTTGATGATTTTTCAAAGTTAGACTACTGCTGCTGTCCAAAACTATTTTAGTACAAGATATTAATTACCATGTTATAACATCCTTATTTTCTTTTTCTACACCATTTCTCATCACTTTCTTTTATTTTTTCTTCACTAACATATCAAGAACATAGGACCTTATGTAAGAAAACTCTACTATAACATTATTTCCATGCTTTATCAATAATAACAAACTTAAAAACATATTGAAATCTTGATGTACTTACCTTTTCTTATTGACTTCAATCTTTAACTTGATTTTTCTCTCTCCTCCAGCTTCGATTTCTTGAATCCAACTTGATATTCTTGCTCCCCATCATTTCCTTGCTATCTTTCTCTCTTGATGGCTATGGAAATTCTTTCAATTTTTAGGTGAAAATAATGAATTTTTGGTGGAAGGACTAAATTGTAAAGAAAGCAAACTTCTTTTCTTCTTCTTATCTTACGTTAGTTTGCATGGGAAAGGAAATGTGTTGATAATTCTTCATCTTTCCTTCCTTTTATACTAAATAAATAATAATATAATAATAAACATCTCATAAAATATTAATAAAATAATATTTATCTAATTAATTAATTTAAAATATCATCAACATAATCATTACATTCTAGAATTCTCTCTCTTACTAATTGACCATTTTGCCCTTCATGATCTTTTAGAATTCCATCCTTGAGTCATCACTTAATTTGGTAAAATTGCGATTTAGTCCCTCATAATTTTTTTACCTATTCAATTTGGTCCTAATTCATCAATTTTTCTTGGTTTCTAGATCATTCCACCCTTAAAATATTTTCACCATTAGTCCTTCAACTTTTTTATATTTACACTTCAACCCCTTAAATTTTGAGTATTTACTCTTGTGCAACAAGACTTTTCTCATCTTTGCAATTTAGTCCTTTCTTGAATTAATATATCATAATATACTTCTCAATATTGACATCACTCAAAAATTCCCTTTTTGTCACTTTATTTCCTTATTTTACTATATCACGGATAATATTTTACTGTAAAAATTTTCGGGGTATTACAATAGTAGAGGAAAGGAAGGAAGGATTAAAAAGAAATTTAGCCAAAGTTTTGTATAAGTCATACTAAGAAATATGAAAGATGAGGAGGACAAAGTGGTAATTAGCAAAGTAGATATTTATTAGGCATAATGATGATGGGTTAAAAGTAAAAAGATGGATGGCTTAAGGACTTGGTAGCAATTTGACCATTTTAATTAAAAATGTGAGATATTTTAGTGCAATGGTGTAGAAAGTGTTAGAAAGTGTGAAAATATACATCATCTTTTCACAAGCCAAACCGTCACTTATTTCCCCCAAGTTTCATCCAACTTTTTTTTTAATTCCGTTCATGTCCTTCCATCATAGTTGAACCATCCAAGTTTCAAAACTTCATTTTTCTTTGAAATTTCCTTAGTAAAAATCAAAGAGCTGAGGTAAGAAATGATGGAATTATCATACCATACATGTTTATGTTTATTAAATAATATAGGAAAGTCACTTGATTGTAGTTTTTTTTTAACATATAAATGTTATATGTTTTATATGAATTTGAAGAGAAAGAAAAGAAAGGAGAGGACCTAATTGAAGAAAAAGGGAAAGAGAAAGCTAACGAGTAAAGGAAGAAGAAAATTACTACAAGATTTTTAAATTATTTTTATTTAAATGCTTATATTGTAGTATGGAATTACTTAGAATAGAAATGTAAAGTATATATTAAAATTTGTAAATAGATATAAAAAAGAGAGAGATTAGATTATGAAATTATGAAATTTGTAAAGAAAATTATAGGTGGAGAATATGAAATGGCATATTATTTAAACACTAAGTAATGATGTTGTGGTAAAAGTATATGTGTGAAAAAGGTGTGATATTTGTGATTTTTGAAATGGTGACTAAATTGCAGATGATGGAGAAATAAGAAATCTTTTCCAAAATATTTATCTAAAGTATTTAAATGCATGAAATTCAACTTTAATGCCCAATTAGACGGAATTTAGAACTACTAGGATATTAGTGGCATGCCATTAAGGGACCTTAGCGCGCTCTCCAATTATTAGCAGATTAGTGCTTTCCGTTTAGCTCATTCATGCTATCTATATAGCATTTTAGTACTCTCTGTTCAATAGTGCATAATAGTGCACCTCTGTATTTGTTTCGTATATCCAGTATGTTTTATAAAGTTTACTTTGGGTTAAGAATATGAGTTGTGAACAAAAGTGAATCACCAATATGTTGAGGTAAGTTTGATAACTTACAAAAGGTAAGTTAAATTGTATTAAAATAAGGTATAGTTGAAGAAACTTGCATGTGTGTAAATATGTATTAATTGAATAAGTTTAAAATATTTTGTTATGATTCATTTACCTATTTATTCTTGTAGTGCTTACTAAGCCTTGACCGGCTTAACGCGTTTATTTTTAACGCATATGAATAGTTAGACTCGAAGAGACAGAGTTGGGTTAGGAGATTTCTCATCTCATCACATCCTCAAGAGCTTCAAGAATAGGTATCATATTTTGAATTAAAATGACATGTACATAGGTAGACCAAATGTGTTCCCATGTGTTAAGGACTAAAATACAAACTCTTGAAACTCTATCTATTTTGGTTTTACTTGAAGTATTTTAATTCCACATGAAATGAATTATTGAAATTATAAGTATGTTTGCAAATGCGGTTTGCTAATATGATGATTATGATTTATTTCGAGTAGTTTTAAGTAATTTTAATATATTTTGAATTGGTCTTAAGTGATGAGAAATATATATATTGTAGGGGGCTTTAATGAGCTTTGAAATTGATTTTTGCCAAAATTTACCCAAGGGTATAGGTATCGATACATAGGCTATGAAATGCAAAATTTCCAAAACAGAATGTGATTTTGGTATCGTTTTTGTCATTGGTATCACTATTTTGGGTAGAAACAGTGTTAAAATCATTTCCAAACACAATCTAACATCCAATAATGACCCTACACGTTTATATCAATAATTTTTGAGTTAAATAAGTTAAAATCCTATGTATAAACACTTAAATTAAATAGTGTCTAGCCAAAACCATTTTGGCACCAAATGTAATAGTCTTATATAGAGTTCGTACGATCGGACCGGATATAGAGGTGTTACATTTATTGGTATCAGAGCCTAGGTTTTCTGAATTCTTAGGTTGAGAATGAGTATCTGTACATGCCATTTTGTATATTGATGTGCTGAGATGAAGTTTAGCTATTTAATTGTGTAATTTATGAATATTGTAAAAACTTAAAGATGTCAAATAGACCTCGTGAAGAGTCGGAAGATGAAGTAGAGAGTAGGGCGCCAAACCTTGATGGGGAAAGAGATCAATATAGAGCCTACGCTCGAAGCGAATCAGTAAATTTAGTGGATGATAGGAAGTCTGAATTGGAAGAAAGAACTCAACCTGAAATTGAGCTAATACCGCCTAGAGAAGAAATTCCAATTGCAGCATTGTTATAGATAATAAATTAGTTATTCCAGCAAGTTGTAAGAACTAATCATGCTCCATATGTTCCACCACCACCTTCTCCTCCTATTGCTCCATAACCATTGTAATGAACCGAAAGTTACGGTATCGGAAATTGAGTCTTGAGTACTGTTTCCGTGAAATTTATTCATGAATATTTATTAGAAATATTTATGAATTATAGTTGAATGGTTATTTAGTGTTTAATTAAGTGAAGTAGCTTGAATTTAGTTTAAAGGATTAAATTGCATAAGGAATAAAAGTTTAATTATAGATTAAACAAGTAAAAGGGACTAATCTAGCAATTAGACCCTAAGTGCCATGTGTGTGAATGTATGATATAACATGTGTAATAGTTGGTATATATGTGTAATAACTATAAGATATTTTATGTTATAGCTATTACACATGTTAATTTTATATTTATTATAGGTTAATAATAATATAATATAGTGTAATGAATAAAGAATAATAAGTAAAGAATAGAAAAGTTACAGAGAGCAAACGTGAGAAAGAAAGAAAGATAGAAAGACTAACAGAGAGCAAACGTGAGAAAGAAAGAAGGAAAGAAAGAAAGAAATAAAAAGGGAAATTTGAGGATTAAGGCCCTAAAGTTTGATTGGTAAGTTGTTTTAGCTATTTTCCTATGATTTTTATGTTTATGGATGCCTAATTCAAAGTTCTACATGTATGAGGTTAAAATGAAGAAAAATAGAGAATTTTTAGATATTGATTTAGTTGAATAAATTGAGGTTTTATGGGTTAAATTGATAGAAATTGAAGTTAGAAGTGATTAGAGACTAAGTTGAATAGAGCTCACAATTTATGTTTTATAATGAATTTTATGAGTTAGAAATTGTTAATGAGTTGATTAAAAGAGAATATGAAGCTTAAGTTAAAGAAAAAAAGATTAGTAATGGAAAAAGGATGAAATTGGAATTTTTGTAAAAGTTTGGTAGAAAGTGAAAATGTGTTTTATGAATTAATATATTGATGATTTTTAATTGTATGATTGTTAGTAGCAAACGTAGCACCGGATACATCATCAAAGAAGGGAAAAGAGAAAGTGAACGAAGATATCGATTAAATTCGATAAATAGTGGTTTGTATTTCTATAAACCGAGCTTAATCGTTATTGCTATATTTGATATTTATATTGTATGAAAATGTGAATGAGGTAAGTATTTTTACCATATTGAAATGAATGTGATTTTGAATACCCTATTAATAGTGTCGGGCTAGTCGGATATAGTTGACATGTCATAGGAATTGGAAGTATTGGGATATTCCGACATTGAGTCGATGAGACACTATGTGTCGACTACTGTTAAAGTTCCGGATTTGTTCCGATGAAGTACTTTGTGTACTATAATGTTAAAGTTCCGGATTTGTTCCGATGAAGCACTATGTGCTTATCCCGGAGTGTGGGTTGGATCCGTGTATCCGTCAGTGTCCGAGTTATGTTAATAAGGGTAAATAAAGTAAAGGTTATTAAAGTACTGATTGATATTGAACAATAGCAATAATGTGTTTGAATTACCATGTTTTAAAGTTGATTAAGCTATTGTTTATAGAAATACCACTGAGAGTATTCTCAGCGTACGGTTTGTTTCTGTGCGCAGGCTAGGTACGAAAGTATAAGGACTCAGCATACAAGCCGTTCCCCAAACTCAAATTGGTGAAGTTTCTATCTTTTTGGAAAATGGCATTGTACCTAGGATGTCTTTTGGTCATTTTGAAAGTATCTAAGTTGTTAAGTGATATTTTGGTATGTTTTGTAAATGTTACTAAAACCTTAAGTATGGTATGTTTTGATATGTTAGTGAAGAGTAATAAGAGGAAGTGTTGGTAAATATTGTAGAGAGAAGAAATGAAGATGTTATAAACTTAGTTATCAACATTTTATACTAAAACAGATTTGGACAGTAGCGGTAGTCCAACTTTGAAAATATACCAAAAATAGTATAAAGTGAATTAGATAATGAATAAAATTTGTAATTTAAGTTTAATGAATCTATTTTTATATGGAAGAAATGAAATAGGTAAAAGAGTTGTATTTTATGAGATATTTACGTTTTGGTGAAACAGGGTTAGAACAATTTCTGGATTCCCTGTTCTGACTTTAGAAATTCACCATAAATTGTGTATTAAGAATTAGGACTCAAACTTTATTTGTATGGATTCCTTATTGAGTCTATTTTTAATTGAAACAAATGGATTAGTCATTGGATTTCTGTACAGGAAGAAATTTGATTCGTAGTGCACAAGGGTCAGAGTAGCCGAACCCTGAAACAGGGAAGACTTTTTCTAATAAACTGTACTAATTGGCCTAACCAAAAATTCTAGAAAAAAATTAGTAAGTAGATATATGAGTCTAGTTTCAGGAAAAATTTACGGAATTAGATTTCGAGTTTCGTAACTCGAGATATGATTTTTTTAGCGACCGTGACGCAGATGGATAGTTTACTACGAAAACTGTTTAAGTGCTAAGATAAGTTTTGTAATGTCTCCTGTTCGACTCCGGCGACGGTCTCAGGTAGGGGGACGTTACAACCACAACCGTCTGCAATTAGTCATCAATCTCCCTTGAAGAAAATAAGAAAATATGGAGTTGAATAGTTTAAAGAAAAGTAAGATAATGACCCAGCTGAAGCTGAAGAATGGTTAGAGAACAACCAAAGCATACTTGAAGAATTGTAGTGTACAAGAGATGAAAAGTTGAAATATGCAGTATCTTTATTAAAGGGTGAGGTTTACCAATGGTGGACCATTGTCATAAATATTCATCCTGTAGAGAAAATTAATTGGAATTTCTTTGTGTCTGAATTTAGAAAGAAATATGTGAGTCAACTTTATCTTGAGAAGAAGAAAAGAGAATTTATAGATTTGACGTAGAACAACATGTCTGTTGCTGAATACGAACGTGAATTTATCAGATTGAGTAAATATGCCAAGGAATTATAGCAAATGAAACAAATATATGCAGGAGATTTGAGCAGGGGTTGAATGAAGAAATTTATGTTCCTCTTATATCATTACATCTACAAGAATTTCCTATTTTGGTTGATAAAGCACAATGACTGGAAGAAGGGTTAGCTCATTCGAAAGAGAAGAGTTTTGGGAAGAGATTAGCAACTAGTTTTGCACTACCACCGTCCTCAAAAAGAGTGAGGGATTTGAGAGATTCTAGATACACTTCTCCTACTGTTGGGCAAAGATCCAGAAGTTAGACAAGACAAACTTAGTAGACGACCTCTATGGTTAGTACCGGGGGTTCCAAAAGAAAGCCACATTGCCATCATGTGAGCATTGTGAAAGATCATTGGAGAGAATGTCGACTGAATTTCCGAGCCTGTTTTCGATGTGGACCGAAAGATTATTTGATCAGAGATTGTCTAAAAGTGTCAGAAAGTGTTATAGAACAGTCCGCGAGAGGTAGCTCGCTCCATAAAGAGGTAGACGACCTGGAATTTCTGGTGGTATTAGTAGTGGTACAAGATTTGTGAAAGAAATAGTCGATAAATCTAAATTCCAAATACTTCAGATTTATGTTATCAGAACACAAGAAGAGGGAGATGCTCCTGATGTGCTTACTGGTAAATTCTCTTTATTTGATTCTTCTATAATTGCACTAATTGATCCTGGCTCTACGTATTCATATATATGTACATTCGTGAAAGAAAGAGAGTTATCAGTAGAACCTACAAAATACGAAGTAGTAGTTACTAACCTTTTTCGGGCAAAGTGAGAAAGTTAATAAAGTGTGAAGAAGATTTCCCTTAAAAATTCATGATTATGAATTTCCAGTAGACCTTATGGCACTTACGTTTCATGAGTTTAATGTGATATTAGGTATGGATGGGTTGATTGCAGAAGAAAAAGAATTTTTTTGAGAACTTTAGATGGAGAGGAAGTGATTGTAATCGGTGAAAAATATAGTGCATTGACGAATGTGGTGTCTACAATAAAGGCTTCTAAGACGATGAGAAGAGGATATATTATTTTTCTTGCTTACATTTTAGATACCCGTGTAACGAATTTTGAGATTGAAAAGATACCGGTGGTTCGAGATTTTATTGACGTATTTGTAGAGGAATTACCAGGTTTGCCCCCAGAAAGAGAAGTAGAGTTTAGGATTAAGTTAATTTTGGGCACTGCACCAATATCTATAGCACCTTATCGAATGACACCCACTGAGTTAAAAGAATTGAAAATGCAACTACAAGAGTTACTGGACAAGGGATTCGTATGTCCTAGTGTGTTACCATAGGGAGCACCAGTATTGTTCGTAAAGAAAAAATATGGGTCTTTGAGGCTTTGTATAGATTGCCGTCAGTTGAATAAAGTAACTGTAAAGAGCAAATATTCGTTGCCCAGGATTGATGATTTGTTTGATCAATTAAAAAGATCCAGTGTATTTTCTAATATTGATTTCAGATTAGGGTATTATCAATTACGAGTGAAGGAATTTAATGTGTTGAAAACTGCCTTTAGAACTCGGTACGGTCATTATGAGTTCTTGGTTATGCCATTTGGATTGACTGATGCTCCAGCCGCCTTCATGGATCTTATAAATAGAATTTTTCAGCCTTATTTAGATCATTTTGTGGTGGTATTTATAGATGATATTCTAGTGTATTCAAAAGGAGAAGAATAACATGATAGACATGTAACAGCCCTTTTTTTTTAGGGTTGATCGGAACAGTGGTTTCGGGGCCACCAAATCCGAACGAGTAGGTTGGTAAATATTATATTTAATATTTACGAGTTAATTGTGATTTTAAAAATGTTTTTGATATTGTGATTTTTGTTTTATAAGCGATTTATTAAGTTCAAGTGGTATGACCCTAAGGTCAAGTGGGTTTAGAAAATGAGGTATCGGGAATTGTTTCTATAAACCGAGTCGTAAATATTTTTATAAATATTTACGTAGTGGCAATAAGATGGTATTAAAGTTTCGTTGAAAAATTTTATTGTTTCGATAGTTAATTAAACAAAAAGGACTAAATTGTGTAAAGTGCAAAAGTTGTGTTCTATAACCTAAAGGTATTAAATAGATATAGAACTTAAAAGTAGAAGTCCTTATTTGGTAATTAGCCCATTAAAGAGATAGTGGGATATGATGGCTTGGCATTTGGTGTAATAAATAAAGTGTGTAAAGGTTAATATTGTAAATTGGTTAAAAATAATAATAAAATGAATATAATAAAAGAATCAAGGTGTCATCCTTTTCATTCTCTTTCTACCAGCCGAATATGAAGGCTTGAGAAGCCATGGAAGAAGCTTCCAACTTTCAGCTAATACATGGTAGGCATTTCTAGTCCCGTTTTTAATTATTTTTATATTTTCGGGATCGTTGTTGCTTAATCTATCTAATGAGGGGACTATTTTGCAAAACCATTGAATAGTTTGATATTTGTCATTGATGAGTATAATAGGGTTTTGAAGTTTAATGGAAGAATATGAGTCCTTGTTGATAGTTAAACACTTTTTGTTAAGTGAATTTTTGTGAAATTGACAATTAAGGGCTAAATTGATAAATGTGAAAAATTTGTGGATAAAATGTCAAATAAATGAAATGTGTGGGCTGCTAGAGACACTAGTGATATTCGTCTATAGTAGAATTTTACTCAATTTCATGAATTTGCATTTTTATGATATAGGGACTAAATTGTAAAGAAGTTGAAATATTAGGGGCAAAACTATAATTTTTCCATAAAGTGAATTATGGACTGTTTTGATACCATGAACATTTGGCTAAGCTTAATTATGGTTAAAAATGGTTAATTTGCATGTTTTGAGCTCAGGGACTAAAATGAATAAAAGTAAAACTTTAGGGGTAATTTTGTAAAAATGACAAAAATGACCAAATTGTATGAAATGAGGTGTTTTAATGTCTAAATTAATATACTGAATGAAATTATTAATTTAGATCAAGATCGGGTGGAAAATCGAGAAAAATAAGAAAATTACCAAAATGCCCCTGAACTTTGGTATCTCTACAATTTAGCCAGGTAAGTTCGTATGCAATAAGCATTGTTAAATTGATGTTTCTAATGCTTTAATATTGTATAAATTGTATATACGTGAATATTTTAATGTTTGACGACATATCGACAAAATGTGGCACTTAGTGTGCGGGGCAATCAAATATGGTACTCAGTGTACGAAATATTGAGAATGGCACTTAGTGTGCGAGATATTGAGAATGACACTTAGTGTGCAAAATATCGAATGATTCAAAGGGAAATTATAAATTGTGATTGAATGATTAAATAGAGCAAAGTGAACAGGTATACATGCTATATTATATGAATTGTTTATGAGACGACTTTATAATGGTAATATTTGGGCTTTGAGCCTAGCAAGCTTTAAGCTGGTGAATAATATTATCGGGTTTAAAACCTAGCAGGCTAAATGCCGGTGATTTGATAAAAGTCTAAGACTATGAGACCTTGTGTTAAATCGGCAATTGAATTTGTTCAATGCATTAAGTTGGCCAGGTATGTGATATATTCTTATGCATGTTAGATCGATTGGAATTGAATCATGAATGTGAATGAGAAGCATAGGTGAAAATGCCTATGTCATCTATGTGAGCAAGGGCAAAACCATCGTAAATTATCGATAAGGGTGGACTATGTGCGGAATCATCTTATAATTGCTAATTTGAACGGTTGTGTGCGAATCATTGAGCATGATGTATTGTATTGAGATTATGCTTGAGTGAAATTATAGATATGTGATGAAATTGATTGGTGATATACATGTTTAAATAATGTGAATGCAAAGAATGTGTGAAAGTAAATTTGTAATAAATCTGCTTGGGACAACAGCAGTAACGTGATTTTGGAAAATCACCATAAATTGTTGGAGTTGAGTTAGAAGCTGAATAAATTATGTAATTAAAGCTTAATAAGTCTAGTTTCTTATAAAAGAAACCTGTAAGCAAAAGAATTGCTGATAATGAGATATTTGAAGTGGCGTGGGATAAAGTCAAATGACTTCGGGGTCCCCTATTCTGTTTTTAGAAAATCATTATAATTTGTACAAAAATGGTTATAAGATAAAATTTATATTCTTAGACTCCTTAATGAGTCTAGTTTCAAATGAAATCAAATAGAACATATTTTGAATTCTGTACAATGAGAAATTTGATTCGTAGTAAAGAGTGGTCAGATTAGTCAAACAGTGAAGCAGGGGAAACTTTAAGAAAAATCTGGTATTGATTGGCCAAACCTAAAATTCTGAAAATTTTATAGATGGAAGATATATGAGTCTATTTTCAGGGAAAATTAACGGCAATTGATTTGGAGTTTTGTAGCTCCAGTTATAAATAATTTAGTGACTACTGCTCAGGAAGACAACTTGTAGTGAATTTGTGATTATATTGTAAACATTGATAAAACTTGTTAATGAGTTGCTTATTGTTTTCTTATGAACTTACTAAGCGTAAAGCTTACTCCCCTTTTCTTTCCCATATTCCCTAGGGTTGCCAGGTTAGCTCGAGTTGGAGGCCGTCAGAGATTTTATCACATTGTCAAGTCTACGCTATCGGTGTAAGTAAATCTTAGTGTTTTGAGTCTATGGCATGTATAGGGTTGTAAAGTTGAGTAAGTAAATGATACAAGACTAAGATATTGGTAAATATTTAATAATACCTCATGAATATTTTGGGCCTTGTAAGCCCGATTAAAGGATAATATACTGTGTATGAAAAGTTTAAAATTGATCAAAAATTTTTATGGTCTGGTTTTATATAAATGGATGAGTTTAAATCTGGTAGCACCTCGAACCCTGTTCCGGCGAGGGATACGGGCAAAGGGTGTTACAAGACATCTTCGGATTATGCTACAGATTTTAAGAGAAAAATAGTTGTATGCTAAATTGAATAAGTGAGAATTTTGGTTAAAAGAAGTCACTTTTCTGGGACACATTATATCAGTAGATGGTATTCGGGTAGATCTGAAAAAGGTAGAATCTATACTTGAATAGAAATCACCAAAGAATGTGACAGAAGTAAGGAGTTTTCTCGGATTGGCTGGTTATTATAGAATATTTGTTGAAGGATTCTCTATGATAGCATCACCATTAACAAAATTGTTGCAGAAAAATGTGAAATTTGAATGGGCAGAAAAGTGTCAGCAAAGCTTTGCGAAATTAAAAGCAGCATTAACATAAGCTCCTGTGTTGATTCAACCAGAATCTGGTAAAGAGTACGTGAGTTTTAATGATGCTTCGTACAGTGGTTTGAGTTGTGTGCTAATGCAATGAGGAAAGGTAGTAGCATATGTTTCTAGACAATTGAAGTCACATGAAAAGAATTACCCGATGCATAATCTTAAATTGGCTGCAGTAGTGTTTGCGTTAAAAATATGGAGACATTATTTGTAAGGGAAAAATGTTATATCTACACTGACTATAAGAGTTTGAAGTACTTGCTAACACAGAAAGAGTTGAACTTGAAACAGAGAAGATGGGTTGAATGATTAAAGAAGTATGATTAAATCATTGATTATCACCCCAGGAAGGCGAATGTAGTAGTAGATGCTTTAAGCAGAAAATCTTTGGCAGCTTTGAAAACAATGAATGCACATTTAGAGATTAAACAAAATAGTGAGTTATTTGTTAAGTTAAAGGTGAAACCAACTTTGTTGCAAGAGGTGAAAGATGCTCAAAAAGAAGATGAAGAATTATCGATGAAAGATATTGAATATAATATGGGTGAAAAAGTATTTTTGAAAGTGTCACCATGAAAAAAAGTTCTCTGGTTTGGGAAGAAAGGGAAGCTGAGTCTAAGACATTGAGCCGTATGAGATTTTGGAACGGGTTGATCTAGTTGTTTATTGGTTAGCTCGACCACCGGAGTTGGATAAAATTCACAATGTTTTTTATGTCTTATTGTACAAAGATATCGATCTGACTTGTAATGACCTAAAATTCACGGACATTAGAAAAATGTGTTGTTGGGCCTCCGTCTTAGTAAAACGAATTCATAAATATTTATTAAAAATATTTACGAAGCTAGTTGTGTGTTTAATTAGGTTCTAGTTAGGTGAATTTGATTTAATTAGGAGTACTTAAGAAAAAGGATTAAATTGTAATAGAGGTAAAAATTTAATTATAGATTAAAGAAAGTAAAAAGGACTAAATAGGCAATTAAGTCATTTTAGTTAATTGAGGCGGTTTAACATTGAAATATCAAAGATTTTTAGTTAATATTTTATTATAATATATTATTTTATTATTATATCAATATTACATTATATTAAATTATTATATTATTTATATAACAAAAGAAACAAAAGGAATAAAACAAAAGAAACATAATAGGGGAGGGACGAAACAAAGAGAAAGAAGAAAGAAAAGAATTTAGGTTTTCAAAGGTTCAAACTTAAATTGGTAAGTCAATTTAAGCCATTTTCTTGTAATTTTTTAGTTTATACTACTAAGTATTGGGATGGAAAAATAGATGATTTTGGTTAAGGATTAAATTGGAATTAAGGTAGAAGTTAAATAGGAAAGTCAAGGATTTGATGTGAATAATTATTGTATTAATAATTGTAAATTTTTTTAATTTTAATTTTCGTAGCTAACATCGAACCGGAGACATCGGCTCAGAAGGGAAAAGAAAAGATTATCGGAGAGTAACTCAGGAGAAATTTTGATTTGTATTACTATAATTTGAATTTATTTATTATTAATTGTGAATAGTGATTAATATGCATGGTAAGAGAAATTAATGTGAGTATTGATATTGGATTGAATGAAAATGTATTGAATTGTGAAAATGTGAGAATATATGGATTGAATATTGATTGAAAGGTGGAAAAATGATTGAATTGAAAACGTGAGAAATTATGATTGAATTGAGGTTATATGTGATTTAAATACCCTATTAACTAGTCGGGCTGAGTCGGATATAGTTGGCATGCCATGGGATTGGAAGTGTTCAGGGATACTTCGACCTTGAGTTGATGAGACACTGGGTGTCACTATATTACTTCGGATAGATTCGAAGAGGTATTGGGTACCAACTTACTTCGGCTTGGCCGATGAGACATTGGGTGTCAATTATTTGCTTTGAACTATCCGATGAGACACTAAGTGTAACACCCCTAATCCGTATCCGCTACCAGAACAGGGTTTCAGAGCATTACTACCATTTGCAGATCACTTAAAAAAATTAAAATACTTACCGATTCAATGTATCATATAAAATAAATATATTACCATTCAATCAACAGTTTGGCACTTGTATAAGCATCAAACAACAACATTGTTAGTATACTTGCACATATCTCATATAAATTCAACATTGATATATCTATTTTCTCGACATGTCGCACTTGAGTTTAATAATAGCCTCAATTACATAATTTCCTTGTATCAACATATCAAAGATAATCATATAAGTACATGTCATGAAACATATCATGCTCTTACCGTTTCTTCACAAGCATATATCATTCATTTCATTATATCAATATTTTATGCTTCATCATTTCCATATATTTATGTATATTTATTCTGGTAATAGCTTATATCAAACTTAACATAAATTATATTCCATGTACTTATAGTTATTTCATTTATCCATTTTCATAATTATTTCATACAACGCTTTTGTACATATATTTCCATATGACCAGTTCTTGTAAACATTTCACACAACCATTTCATATAACCATTCGTCATCTGATACATTTTACCTGAATATCAATTGTTCAACAGATGTTATAGCGTCTCCCATCCACGGTCTTATTTATCTTTGACGTGATGCCATAGTGTCTTTCAACTATGGTCTTACTCATTTTCTGTCATGTTGCCATGGTATCTTTCAACCATGGTCTTATTCTTTTCATGTCACGTTGCCATGGTATCTTTCAACCATGGTCTTACACATCTCATATCAAGTTGCCATGGTATCTATCAACCATGGTCTTACACATTTCATATCAGGTTGCCATGGTATCTTTCAACCATGGTCTTACACATTTCATATCAGAGAGCACATTCCAGCGAACCTCATCCTTACAGTGGGATTATCAGTCCAGGCTAAATCCCCTGTAATATCAACTCATAGAGTATTGTCGGGATTACCAGTCCAGGCTAAATCCCCTGCAACGACAATTACTCTAATGAGCTTGGATCTGAATTACAAGTCCAGGCTAAATTCAGACCCTAATTCGGATTACCCGTCCGGGCTAAATCCGTTTTACACATATTCTCCGGGAGGGCTATATCAGGATAGGATCACCCGTCCGGGCTAGATCCTTTTTACCGTCAATTCCTTTTCAGAGATCCATCGAATTTTTCTTTCATTCAACCGGGATTTCTTCTCCTTTTATCAAATTTATCAATGTTTCATAAATTTTCATACAATAAACATTCAAATCATATTCACATAAATAACATACAATCTCAAGCATTTAAGAATATAATTCAAGTTACACGAACTTACCTCATTGCTTGTTTGTGTTTATAATTTCATTAATCTGATATCTTTTCTTTTCCACGATCGAGTCTCATATTTGAGTCGTCCGGATCTTTATAAATAAATTTGATCATCATTTTCATTCATTTCATATTCTAATGCATTTAATTAATGATCTAGGCAAAATTACCATTTTGCCCCTAAACTTTTAATTAATGACGATTTCATCCTTAGGGTCAGGAAAATAAAATTCTTGCAATTTAATCCTTATTTCCAGCTATTATTCTCATATATATTGATAACAATCCATGAATTCTATAAAATATCAGAATTTTTCATAATTTCAACACTTTTCAATTTAATCCCTAAAACATGTTTTCCCCCGATCTTGAACTAGATTAATAATTTCATTCAATTTTGTAATTTAAATAATAAAATAATCATTTCATGCAATTTGGTCATTTCTGACATGTTTACAAAATTGCCCATAAAGTTTTACTTTTATTCAATTTAATCCCTGAGCCTAAAATATGCAAATGAGCCATGCTAGATGAATATTCATACATATTTTTCCTCCTCCTCCTCTCAATTCCACATCCTTAATGTAGATAACACACTTGTAAGTAACATTATCCATAATTTTTATTATTTACTTTTATGAATATTCAAGCTGTCTATCTGCATCATAGTCACTAAATTATTTATATCTGGATATATAGAACTCCAAATTAATATCCGATAATTTTCCCTGAATCTAGACTCATATATATTCTTACCATAAAAATTTCAAAATTTTTGGTTTAGCCAATAAGTACAGTTTATTCTTTAAAGTTACCCCTGTTCTGCTGTCTGACAGTTCTGACCCCTCTTCACTAAAAATTAATTATCTCCTCATACAGGATTCAAATGATGTTCTTGTTTGTTTCTCTTAAAAATAGACTCATTTAGGATTTTATAAATATAAAATTTAAGCCCCTAATTATTTTTATTCAATTTTTTATGATTTTTCAAAGTCAGAATAGGGGAACCCGAATTCATTCTAACCTTGTCTCACAAAATTCATTATATCTCAAAATTTAAAAATCCATTGCTTACTATATTTCTTCTATGAGAAATTGTACTCAATAAGCTTTAATTCCATATTTTTTCATCTTCTAATTCGATTTCTAAAATTTATGGTGATTTTTCAAAGTTAGTCTACTGCTGCTGTCCAAACTGTTTTTGTGCAAGCTATTAGTTACCATGTTATAACACCCTTATTTTCTTTTTCTACACCATTTCTCATCACTTTCTCTTATTTTCTCTTCACTAACATATCAAAAACATAGGACCTTATGTAAGAAAACTCTACTATAACATTATTTCCATGCTTTGTCAATAATAACAAACTTAAAAACATATTGAAATCTTGATATACTTACCTTGTTCTATTGATACTAATCTTTAACTTGATTTTCTCTTTCCTCCAGCTTCTATTTCTTGAATCCAACTTGATATTCTAACTCCCCATGCTCTCCTTAACATTTTTTTCTCTTGGTAGCTATAGAAATTCATTTGATTTTTGGGTGAAAATGGTAAATTTTTGGTAAAATGACCAAATTGTAAAGAAAGCAAAACTTTCTTTCTTCCTCTCTTTCTCTCACGTTAGTGCATGGGAAAATATGGATGAGAATTTCTCATCTTTCTTTCTTTATATACTAATAAAATAATAATAAAATATCTTATTAAAGTATTAATAAAATAATATTTATCTAATTAAATAATTATAAAATATCAAAATATCTCTAGCATCATTATTACTTTCTAGATTTCTCTCTCTTCCAATTGACCATTTTGCCCTTCATTATCTTTTAAAATTCCATCCTTGAGTCATCATTTAATTTGGTAAAATTACAATTTAGTCCCTCATAGTTCTTCATCTATTCAATTTGGTCCTAATTCATCTATTTTCCTTAGTTTCTAGATCATTCCACTCTTAAATTATTTACACTATTAGTCCTTTAACTTTTTCATATTTACACTTTAACCCCTCAAATTATGAATATTTACTCTTGTGCAACAAAACTTTTCTCACTTTTATAATTTAGTCCTTTCTTGAATTAATATATCATAATATACTTCTCAATATTGACATAACTCAAAATCTCCCTTTTTGTCACTTTATTTCCTTATTTTACTATATCAAGGATAATATCTTACTGTAAAAATTTTTAGGGTATTACACTAAGTGCCATACCAGAGTGTTTGGTTGGATCCGTGTATCTGCCAAAGTCTGCGTCTTGTTAATAGGGGTAACGAATGAAATGGTAAAATTGAATGAAAGTAAATGAAATAAGAAATTGAAATTGAGAAATAAGAATGAATGAATGAACCAAAGGTTCAGGGAATGATTGATGAATCAATGAAATGAGATTATGAAATGCATAGTATGAATCATTGTTCACGAATAGACAATAGTCTATTGATGAATGAAATGAGTAAAGAAAAGCTATTTAAAATGGCTATGGTTGTTATGTAATGAATAAGTATATTTTGTTGATTTGTCAATTTTAATAAGCATGATTTGGATGTTATATCAAGTAATTTGAATTATTGTAATACTACTGAGTATATCCATACTCAGCGTACGGTTGTTTTCTGTGTGCAAATTAGTTGAAGTCAAACGTTCCGATCCAGCATCCAAAGCCAATCCCGATCTCAAAAAACTTTGGTGATGTATATTTCTTTTGGTAAAAGTGACATGTACCTAGGTTATGTGTGAGTCATTTTGGAATTGGTAGTGAATGATGTGTTTGAATGGTTATGTGAAATGGTAAGACTATGAAATGGTACTTTTGATATAAAGTTTAAAAATGGAAATTAATGAAATTAAGTAAATTAGTTTAAATATTATATGTAAAATTCTTATGATTATACCTTGAGTAAATTAAAAGATTGATGTTTTGATTTGATTCAAGTGCAATTGTATATAAAATTGTATTGGTTGTGATATTGGTTTGAATTGGGTACGTTTTAAGTTTGCAGGGTTGGCTAGATGATTAAAAAGGGGTTATATTGAGTCCACACGGCCTGGTCTACACGAACGTGTAAGCCCTATATTTGAGAAAAATTTCTTGAGCACTCGAATTTGTTCCGAATCACTAACACGTATTTTGGGCCTCGAGGGTCCTTAAAAGGGATATTATGAATGTTTTACAATTTATATGTTATTTATTTGTATAATGTTTGTAATATGTCTGAAAGGTCTGGTAATACTTCGTAACCCTGTTTCAGTAACAGTTTAGGGTTAAGGGGTGTTACAATTATTAGTATAAGAGCTATTTAGGTTTAGCCGATTCTCGGACTAAATCGAGCTCGTAAATGAGTCTAGAGGTACATGCCACTGTTGAGTCGAAACTGAGTGGGGATTTGGATGCTGATATAATTATTTGTTTTGTTTTATAGTTAAAATGTCAGATGAACATATGGACAATGTAGATTAAGAAATGTACACTGGAGATAGAGAATTAGATGAAACAGAATCATCTACACCGAGTGTAATTTTATTAAGTAATCAACCTCCTAATATAGAACGGGAAAATGTTAGAGATAGAGATGAATCCCATTTACTGAGAGTTATAGCCGATGCCTTGCAACGAGTAGCGGGGACTGCACCTGCTATGACATCTACTCCTTCTACTAGACGGGCCTCAATCAAAGAATTACGTAAATAAGGTGCCATTAAATTTTTGGAAAGTCATACCATACATGTTTTGTAATACCCCGAAAATCTTTACAGTAATATATTATCCTTGATATAATAAAATAAGGAAATAAAGTAATAAAAAGGGAAGTTTTGAGTTATGGCAACATTGGGAAGTAAATTATGATATCTTGATTCAGGAAAGGACTAAATTGTAAAAGTCAGAAAAGTTTTGTTGCCTAAGAGTAAATACTCAAGACTTAAGGGGTTAAAGTGTAAATATGAAAAGTTGAAGGACCAATAGTGTAAATATTTTAAGGGTAGAATGATCTAGAAACTAAGGAAAATGGATAAATTAGGACCAAATTGAATAAGTGAAGAACTATGAGGGACTAAATTGTAATTTTACCAAATTAAATGATGACTCAAGGATGGAATTCTAAAAGATCATGAAGGGCAAAATGGTCAATTAGTAAGAGAGAGAATTCTAGAATGTAATGATTATGTTGATGATATTTTAAATTAATTAATTAGATAAATATTATTTTATTAATATTTTATGAGATATTTAATATTATTTTATTATTTATTTAGTATATAAGGAAAGAAAGATGAAGAATTTTCATCATCTTTCCTTTCCATGCAAACCAACGTGAGAAAGAGTAAGAAGAAAAGAAGTTTTCTTTCTTTACAATTTAGTCCTTTCACCAAAAATTCATTATTCTCACCTAAAAATTGAAAGAATTTCCATAGCCATCAAGAGAGAAAGATAGCAAGGAGATGATGGGGAGCAAGAATATCAAGTTGGGTTCAAGAAATAGAAGCTGGAGGAGAGAGAAAAATCAAGTTAAAGATTGAAGTTAATAAGAAAAGGTAAGAACATTAAGATTTCAATATATTTTTAAGTCTAATATTGTTGAAAAAGCATGGAATTGATGTTAATGTAGAGTTTTGTTTTATATGGTTCCATGTTTTTGATATATTAGTGAAGGGAAATGAGAGAAAATAATGGGAAATATGGTAGAAAATGGAAATAGGAGTGTTATAAACTTGGTAATCAATATGTTGCACTAAAGTAGTTTTAGACAGTAGTAATAGGCTAACTTTGAAAAATCACCAAAAATGATAGAAATTGAATTAGAAGCTAAGGGTGATATGGAATTAAAGCTTATTGAGTCTATTTTTATATAAAATAAATAGAGAAAGTAAATTAATTCTGTATTCTGAGACATTTATATTTTTGTGAGACTGGTTCAGAATGATTTCAAGATCCATTGTTCTGACTTGGAAAAATCACTAAAAATTATAAAAAAATAATTTTGTTACATAATTTATATGGTTAAATTCCTTAAGGAGTCTATTTTTATAAGAAACAAATTATAACATCATTTGAATTCTTTTTAAAGAGATAATTAAACTTTAGTGAAGAGTGGTCAGAACTGTCAAATATCAAAACAGGGGAGACTTTAATGAATAAAATGTACTAATTGGCTAAACCAAAAATTCTGAAAATTTTATGGTAAGAAAAAATGTGCGTCTAGTTTCAGTAAAAATTAGCATATCTTAATTTCGAGTTCTGTAGCTTAATATATAAATAATTTAGTGACTATGACACAAATGGACAGTTTTGAATGTACATATAAGTAAATAGTGAAATTATTGATAATGTTACTTGTTGCATGTTATATAAATTAAGGATGTGGAATGGAGAGGAGGAGGAGGAAAATATGTATGAATATTCATCTAGCATGGCTAATTTGCATGTTTTAGGCTTAGGGACTAAATTGAATAAAAGTAAAACTTTATGGGCAATTTTGTAAAAATGTCAGAAATGACTAAATTGCATGAAATAGATTATTTTATTATTTAAATTACAAAATTTAACGAAATTATCAATTCAGTTCAAGATCGGGGGAAAACATGTTTTAGGGATTAAATTGAAAAGTGTTGAAATTGTGAAAAATTTTGATATTTTATAGAATTCATGGACTGTTATCGATATGTATGATAATAATAGCTGGAAATAAGGATTAAATTGTAAGAATTTTATTTTCTTGACCCTAAGGATGAAATCATCATTAATTAAAAGTTTAGGGGCAAGATGGTAATTTTTGCCTGGAGCATTAATTAAATGCATTAGAATATGAAATGAATGAAAATGATGATCAAATTTATTTATAAAAATCCGGACGACACAAATACGAGACTTGATCATGGAAAAGAAAATATATCAGAATAATGAAATCATAAACACGAACAATCAATGAGGTAAGTTTGTGTAACTTGAATTGTATTTTAAATACTTGAAATATGTGGTTATGTAATGAAAATATGATTTGAATATTCAATTTATGATAATTGATGAAATATTGGTAAATACTTGATATAACTTGAAAATAAATCCCTGTTGAATGGAAGGAAAATTCGATGGATCTCTGAAAAGGAATTGACGGTAAAAAGGATCTAGCCCGGACGGGTGATCCTATCTTGATATAGCCCTCCCGAAGAATATGTGTAAAATGGATTTAGCCCGGACGAGTAATCTGAATTAGGATATGAATTTAGCCTGGACTGGTAATTCAGATCCAAGCTCATTAGAGTAATTGTCGTTGCAGGGGATTTAGCCTGGACTGGTAATCCCGACAATACTCTATGAGTTTATATTACAGGGGATTTAGCCGGACTGGTAATCCCACTGTAAGAATGAGGTTCGCGGAAGTGTGCTCTCTGATAGAAAATGTGTAAGACCATGGTTGAAAGATACCATGGCAACCTGATATGAAACGTGTAAGACCATGGTTGAAAGATACCATGGCAACCTGATATGAAATGTGTAAGACCATGGTTGAAAGATACCATGGCAACGTGACATGAAATGTGTAAGACCATGGTTGAAAGATACCATGACAACGTGACGGGGAAATGAATAAGACCATGGTTGAATGATACCATGACAACATGACAGAAAATGAGTAAGACCATAGTTGAAAGACACAATGGCATCATGTCGAAGATAAATAAGATCGTGGAAGAGAAACGACAAGATATCTGTTGAACAACTAATATTCAGGTAATATAACAAATGGTTAAATGAATTGGTTATACAAAATGGTAATATGAAATGTTTACAGGAATTGGTCATATGGAAATAAATGTACAAAATAGTGTATGAAATAATTTATAAGATAGATAAATGAAATAAGTATAGGTACATGGAATTTAAATTATGTTAAGTTTAATACGAACCATTACCGAAATAAATATACCTAAGATATAAGGAAATGATGGTGCATGAAATGTTGATGTAATGAAATGAATGATATATGTTATTAAAGAAACGGTAAGAGAATGATATGTATCATGACATGTACATATGAGATTATCTTTTATATGTTAACATAAGGAAAATATGTAAGTTAAGACGAGTATTAAATTCAAATATGACATATTGAGAAAATAAGAATTTATATGAAATATGTGTAAGTACACTAACAAGTGTTGTTGTTGATGCTTAGGCAAGTGCCAAACCATTGATTGAATGGTAATATATTTATTGATGCATTGAATTGATAAGTATTTAAGTGAATTTTTTTTTTGTGATTTGCAAGTGGTAGTAATGCTCCGAAACCCTATTCTAGCATCGGATACGGGTTAGGGGCGTTACATGTTTATTTTTATTAAATAGTATAGGAAAGTCATTTGATTGTGATTTTTTTTTAACATATAAATGTTATATGTATTATATGAAATTGTAGAGAAAGAAAAGAAAGGAGAAGACCTAATTGAAGAAAAATGGAAAGAGAAGGCTAAGGAGTGAAGGAAGAAGAAAATACATCATCTCAACCTTTTTGTTGTAAGTACTGCAAGATTTTTATGTAATTTTAATATATGTTGAATTGGTCTTAAGTGTTGAGAAGAATATATATATACTGCAAGGGGTTTTAGTGAACTTTTAAACTGATTTTAGTCAAAGTTTACCCAAGGGTATAGGTATCGATACCTAGGCTATGAAATACAAAATTTCCAAAACAGAATGTGATTTTGGTATCATTTTTATCATTGGTATCGATTTTTTCCCCCTGTTTTGAGTAGAAACAATGTTAAAATCATTTCCAAACATAATCAACATCCAATAATTACCCCACACGTTCATATTAATAATTTTTTGGTTTTTATCAACATTTTTTTTGAGTTAAATAAGTTAAAATCCTATGTATAAATGCTTAAATTAAATAGTGTCTAGCTAAAACCATTTTGACACCAAATGTAATAGTCTTATACGGAGTCCATACGATCGAACCAAGTATAAAGGTATTACAAATTATAATTTTGAAATCCTAACATTATTTCTTCTATGTAAACATTTTTTAGTTTTTTTTTTCATTTTTCTTGCACTCTAGAATTTTCACTCGTGGGTTTTAGTACTTTGGTTGAATAGTAAAATATAAATATTGAAGATTATAAAATTTTGGGTGAGTGTTTTCGTTATTAATTATTACTCAATTGAGTTAGAGTTTGATTAATTTATGACACTAATATCAGTAAATTTTTTTACTTTTTTATATTTTTTATATCCATTTTACAATTCATATTTGAAGTTGGTAGAGATTCTTTTTAACTATATTCTTTAAATTTCTTTTTCTTCATACCGTTTTTAATACTTAGTTTTTCGTTAATTTATTTACGATATAGTTTATTAATAATGCATAAATTTATATTTGAGAACCTAAAAAAAATTTATTTTATATACTAAATTAAATAAATAGTTGCGTAAGTAAATACAAATAATTTTTTAAATATAATAATGAAAACATAGTTGTTGACTTTCTGGTTCAATCATAGCATGCTGTCCACATCAAATCACCACACCTTATGAAAAAATTGTCCATAGCTTCTGAATTTTTAAAGATTTAATAAATAAATGTCATGTCAGTTAAATATTTTTGAATCTTAAATTTTTTTTCCTTACAATTTTTTATCATCATTTCATTATCGATTATAATTAAATTATCATATTATTATTTTATTTAAAAAATTTTTTTCGTCAATTTTAATTAAAAAGGAATTATTATGGTTACACGTGTAAAAGAATTAAATAAATTATGAATGTATTTGACTAAGGCCAAATATAATAATAAGAACAAAATCGGTCGCTGTTTTGGTACCAAGAGTTAGGTCCCAGTCCAGCGTTGTTCCTAAACATTGAATTATTGGCTCCAACCCTTCCATTTAATTACTTGTTTTTCCTGGTTTTTTCATTAGTGGTATTTGTTTTTTCTGAAAAAATTATTAATCAAATTTTAAAAATTTTATATTTAATCTAAGATATTAATATTTTCCTACTACGGTACATTTGTTGGTATATTGTAGGACGTTACTTGCAACACCAAAACTTACACACTTCATAAAAACCACTAAAATATATACACCTCATCTATGCATGAATTATCAAATCATCGTACAATGGCTCGACTTGTTAATTAATACGTAAGGGTTATTAATTCACGTTTAATTATTTAATTTCAAAAAACTATAAAATTATTAAATTATTATTAAATTATTTAGAGATGTTAAAGTTATTGAAACATTAAAAACGCTATTGAATGACATTATTGTCTACAATTTAGTTTCTTTTATAAAATAATTTTTAATCTTATAAATTTAATATCTAAAATTTAAATAGTTTTCTTCACTAATATCCAACTTTAACTGTCGAAATTGATTTAAGATTCTTTTACTTTTTTTTTATGGTTACTAACCCACTTTATCTATCATTACTTAAAAATTTCTAGCTGATATTTTTTAAAAAAAATTTAATAACTCCATAATTTAAATAAATTTTTTTTAAATAATTTAAAATAATTTATAAATTTTAAAATTACAAATTTTAGGAGAAAAGAAAGTACGTGGTGGCCACGGCCATGAAAATCATACAGGATTCGTCGCAGTTGTATAAGAACCTCTAAAAACTCATGAAACTTAAAACCAGTGATCCAAATCTCTCATCGAATTTAAGGCGTTCACATGCAAACAAACAGTCACCATAACTATTTTGATTTAATCGTGAAGACTTTGTTCTTTTCTTCGTTTACTTTCTTATAAATGTTTTTAAGATTATAATCTTGCATGACCGAAAGAACAAAAAAAGAAAAAAAGGGTCGAAGGTTTAAGACCAGAACAACAATGGCGTTAGCCACTACATACAAAGTGGTTCTCGGCTCAATAGCCTTTGCAATCTTCTGGGCATTAGCTGTTTTCCCTGCCGTCCCACTTTTACCAATCGGAAGAACCGCCGGGTCTTTACTCGGTGCCACGCTTATGGTTTTATTCAGAGTAATAACCCCAGATGAAGCTTATGCCGCCATTGATCTACCAATCTTGGGTCTTTTATTCGGCACCATGGTCGTTAGTGTTTATCTCGAAAGAGCCGATATATTTAAGTATTTAGGTAATTTGCTTTCATGGAAAAGTAAAGGAGCTAAGGATTTAATCTGTAGAATCTGTTTGGTTTCTGCGATTTCAAGTGCTTTTTTCACTAATGATACTTCCTGTGTGATATTAACTGAGTTTGTATTGAAAATTGCAAGGCAACATAATTTGCCTCCTCACCCATTTTTGTTAGCACTTGCATCGAGTGCTAATATAGGTTCTTCGGCTACTCCGATTGGGAATCCACAGAATTTGGTGATTGCTGTTCAAAGTAAGGTTTCTTTCGGGGATTTTCTTGTTAGGGTTTTGCCGGCTATGCTGGTTGGTGTCTCGGTGAATGCTTTGATACTTATAATTATGTATTGGAGATTGTTATCTGTTCATAAAGATGAAGAAGATGGGACTGGTGAAATCGTGGGTGAAGATGATGTGAGTTCACATCGGTTTTCGCCGGCCACAATGTCACATATTTCAGCTTCGAATTCAATGGATCATGTTCAGAGCTCTCCTAATAACATTAATGGAAGTTTAGCAACTCACCTTGACAGCATTAGGAACCGAATCAACTCGGGCGATCAACTTGAAAGCCAGAGGTCACCTTGTGGTTCGATTGATTCAAATGATATATCAACGCCGGCTCAATTTTCAGAGGAAAAAGAATCAAAAACAGAGCATTGGAAGAACAAGATGTGGAAATTATGTGTTTATTTAGTCACTATTGGGATGTTGGTCGCTTTGCTTATGGGTTTGAATATGTCATGGACAGCCATTACAGCATCATTGGCACTTATTGTTCTTGATTTTAAGGATGCAAGGCCTTGCTTGGAAAAGGTTTCTGAATTAAAATTACAGAGTGGGATTTTAAGTTTCGATTTTTATTTTTTTGAATGATTAAAAAAGGTTTGCTTGTTTTTTTTATGAGCAGGTATCGTATTCGCTTTTGATTTTCTTCTGTGGAATGTTTATTACGGTGGAAGGGTTCAATAAAACTGGGATTCCAAGTACTCTTTGGAACTTTATGGAACCCAATGCCAAGGTCGATCGTGTTTCCGGGATTGCGGTTTTAGCTGTCGTTATTATTCTCCTCTCCAATGTGGCTTCCAACGTACCAACAGGTAAAATATATTCTACTTTTTTTTAGAAAGGATAAATATTTGAAGTCTTATTTATCCGGAATTTGATAGATTACTTAATGGATCGATATTGTCTTCTGGTAAAGTTAATGTCTTGTCTCTGATTTTTAAATTCACTTAATGTTTAAGTTTTAAAGTACACTAAATCTTAAATTTTATAAAGTACATCAACTAACAGCATATTTTATAAAATTTTGTCAAAGTAGAGTAACTAACAGCTTCTCTTGGCACTAATATATATGTATGTTCTTTAGTTCTGTTGCTTGGAGGAAGAGTGGCAGCATCAGCCGCGGCGATATCAGCAAGTGAAGAGAAGAAAGCATGGCTGATATTAGCATGGGTGAGCACGGTAGCCGGAAACCTGTCGTTGTTGGGATCGGCGGCGAACTTGATAGTATGTGAGCAAGCTCGTCGAGCACCACATCTTGGCTACACATTGTCTTTCTGGAATCACCTTAAATTTGGAGTTCCTTCTACGCTTATAGTCACTGCAATTGGTTTGACACTAATTAGATGATTATTACAACATAAACAGAATTAATTATAAATTGGTTAAAATATGTCATAAGCATCCGACCAAATCCTTAAAGCCTAGAAGACATATTCCCCAGGTAAGTACAGCACGATGTGGATACTTTGGTTAGTTCAGAAAATTTTGGTTCAACAGACTCTAATATGATGCGATTTTCAATTCTTCAGAGCTCTGAGAGAACATTGGATGCTCCTGATCTCGTCGACGATTTTTACCTGAATTTATTGGATTGGGGCAGCAGCAATGTACTAGCAATAGCACTCGGGAACACTGTGTATATGTGGGATGCTTCAGATAGTTATACTTCAAAACTTGTCACTGTTGATGACGAAAACGGACCAGTAACAAGTGTGAATTGGGCTCCTGATGGTCGGCATATTGCCATTGGCTTGAACAATTCCGAAGTACTACTATGGGATTCGACTGCCAACCGACAGGTTCCATATTAAAGTCTTTGCTGAACATTTTGCAGCTTCTTCTCATTGTTCCTCCATTTTTTAATTTTTCCCTTTGTTGCTGCAGCTGCGTACTCTGAGAGGTCGTCACAGATCAAGAGTGGGTTCAATGGCATGGAACAATCACATCCTCACGACAGGAGGAATGGATGGTCAGATTGTTAACAACGATGTGAGAATTAGATCCCATGTTGTCGAAACTTACAGAGGCCACCAGCAAGAGGTTTGCGGGCTGAAATGGTCGGCTTCCGGGCAACAGCTAGCCAGCGGAGGCAATGATAATGTTGTTCACATATGGGATAGGTCCATGGCATCTTCAAATTCACCAACTCAATGGCTACACAGGTTGGAGGAGCATATCTCAGCTGTCAAAGCCCTTCCCTGGTGCCCTTTCCAGAGCAATTTGCTGGCCACAGGTGGAGGTGGCGGCGATCGAACCATAAAATTTTGGAACACACAGACTGGTGCATGCTTGAATTCAGCTGATACCGACTCCCAGGTTTGCTCATTGCTATGGAGCAAGAATGAGAGGGAGCTATTGAGTTCCCATGGGTTTACTCAGAATCAATTAACTCTTGGGAAATATCCATCGATGGTGAAGATGGCAGAGCTAACGGGTCATACATCTAGAGTACTTTACATGGCTCAAAGCCCTGATGGGTGCACAGTGGCATCAGCAGCAGGGGATGAGACTCTAAGATTCTGGAATGTTTTTGGGGTCCCAGAAGTGGCTAAAACTGCTCCGAAAGTGAACCGTGAACCATTCTCTCAGTTGAACCGTATCCGGTAATGAAGAAAAAGACTAGGAGTGGTGGCGGTGCCGTTGGATTCTTTGTTTTGTAAAGTTTTTCCTCTGATGGCATGTGTAGAGTAATGTTAGGGATAGTGGGATAAATTGTGCATCCCCGTGTACATTATATTTTCAACTCCTTATTGAAATTGTTTCCTACTCTTGAATTTTTAATCTGCTGACATATTGAATTGGATAATTGAAAGAAAGTCTTATATTAAATTTTATAATTATTATATAAGCTTTATGAAAATTATGGATTTTAGTCTCTGTATATTTGGTTTATTCTTAGTTTTTATAATTTTAGAATTGATCAATTTTTATAATAGTATTATGAAGGTTTATGTACTATATATTAGATTGTATTTTAACCTCTGTATATAAAAAATAGACAAATTAATTCATTTATATTCAAGGGCAAAGCTAGAAAATTTTTTTAGGGGGTCGGATGAAATTTTAATTTTTTATAATTTATATCTTTATAATTTGTAAAAAATTAAATCAAATTTTTATAATTTTAAGGGGTCAAAGTGTAATTTTACCTTTATTAATTTAAAATTTTTAAAAAATTTAAGGGCCTAAAAAATAATTTTATATTTTAGGGAGGCCTGAGCCCATGCCAGTCCCCTTGCCTTCGCCCCAGTCTACATTAGATCAAACAACAAATTACCCTTTCTGTTAAAAATTTATGTTACTTTTACTGTTAAAAATTAACATGCTTGACAAAAATAACTAAATAATAGTAAGTTTGTAAATACCATTTTTAATTATATGGTTTCCAAAATTATTACACTGTACCAAAATCTTTAAAATATTTGTTATATTAATGAAATGATTTTAAACATGAATTATGATGAATTGATAACGATGTTTACATGTTTCAATTATAAGAAGACAGCACTTTGGATTCGTGGGCAGCTTATAAATATTTGACGAGTCATTTAACCAAATATAATATTTTTGAAATTTTTTAATGAAGTTTTGTAAATCTTTGTTAATGGCGGTCCAATTCCAAAATAGAAAATGGAAATTAAAAAGAAAATATTTTTAGAGTTTGTAAAAATATACACGTTTTAGTAAATAATAAATAACATTACTTAAATAATAAATTTTGATTTTAAATTTCTTTTTTCATAACCTTTTTAATACTTAGTTTTTCATTAATTTATTTATGATATGTTTTATTGATCATGCATAAATTCATATTTGAGAACCTTAAAAAAATTAATTTATATATTAAATTGATAAATAGTTGCATAATTAAATATAAAATAATTTTTAAAATATAATAATGAAAACATAATTGATGACTTTCTGGATTAATCATAGCATGCTGTCCACGTAAAAACACCACACCTTACGAAAAAATTGTCATAGCTATTAGGTTCGGTTTCCCTTACAATTTTTTATTTATCGACCATAATTAAATTACAATTAAACATAACATGTTTAGTATAAAAAATAGAAATACTTAAAACCATCTAATTATCATATCATTATTTTATTAAATTTTCGTTAATTTTAATTAAAAAAGAAATAAATAAATATGTATTCGAATAAGGCCAAATATAGTAATAGGAATAACAAAACTGGTCGCTGGTTTTTTGGTCCCAAGAGTTAGGTTTTGGTCCCAAGAGTTAGGTCTTGGCTGTATGGAAAATGTAAGATGGTCCCAGTCCGTCCTGGTTTTTTCATTAGTGGTATTTGTTTTTTACGAAAAAATTATTAATCAATTTTTAAAAGTTTTATATTTAACCTAAAATATTAATATTTTCCCACTACCGTACATTTGTTGGTATATAGTGTAGGTTGTAACTCGCAACACCAAATCTGACTCGATAACCCATTCCAAATGTTAAATTTGGTAATATTAAAACTGTTGTTTATTTATTTTTATTGAAGTTTAAACTTACACGCTTCATAAAAACCACAAAAATATATACACCTCATCTATGTATAAATTATCAAATTCATCTTACAACGGTTCGAATTGTTAATTAATATGTTTATGTTTTAATTATTTAATTTAAAAAATTATAAATTAATAAAATAATAGTTTTCTTTATTGATCTTCGACACTAACTATTAAATTGACTTGATATTTTTCTACTCTTTAATAGATACATATCTATCGTTAATTGAAGCTTCCTAACAAGACTTTTTAAAAAAAAGAATTTAATAATTTAATAACTTAAATAATTTTTTTTAATAATTTAATAATATTTTATAATTTTTAAAATTACAAAGATGAATTTAATGCTGTTAATCGAATCTTATAGGAGAAAAAATAGTACGTGGTGGCCACGGCCATGAAAATCATACAGGATTGGTCGCAGCTGTATAAGAACCTCTAAAAACTCGAGAAACTTAAAACTAGTGCGCCAAATCTCTCATCGAATTTAAGGCGTTCACATGCAAACAAACAATCACCATAACTACTTTAATTTAATCGTAAAGCGGCAAGTCTTTGTTCTTTTCTTCTTTTACTTTTTATAAATGTTTTTAAGATTATAATCTTGCATGATAAAAAGAAAAAAAAGAAGCCGAAGGATTAAGACCAGAACAACAATGGCGTTAGCCGCTACATACAAAATAGTTCTCGGCTCAATAGCCTTTGCAATCTTCTGGGTATTAGCTGTTTTCCCTGCCGTCCCACTTTTGCCAATCGGAAGAACCGCCGGGTCTTTACTCGGTGCCATGCTTATGGTTTTATTCAGAGTAATAACCCCAGATGAAGCTTACGCCGCCATTGATCTACCAATCTTGGGTCTTTTATTCGGCACCATGGTCGTTAGTGTTTATCTCGAAAGAGCCGATATGTTTAAGTATTTAGGTAAATTGCTTTCATGGAAAGTAAAGGAGCTAAGGATTTAATCTGTAGAATCTGTTTGGTTTCTGCGATTTCAAGTGCTTTTTTCACTAATGATACTTCTTGTGTGATATTAACTGAGTTTGTATTGAAAATTGCAAGGCAACATAATTTGCCTCCTCACCCATTTTTGTTAGCACTTGCTTCGAGTGCTAATATAGGTTCTTCGGCTACTCCGATTGGGAATCCACAGAATTTGGTGATTGCTGTTCAAAGTAAGATTTCTTTTGGGGATTTTCTTGTTGGGGTTTTGCCGGCAATGCTGGTTGGTGTCTCGGTGAATGTTTTGATACTTATAATTATGTATTGGAGATTGTTATCTATTCATAAAGATGAAGAAGACGGGACTGGTGAAATCGTGGGTGAAGATGATGTGAGTTCACATCGGTTTTCACCGGCCACAATGTCACATATTTCAATTTCGAATTCAATGGATCATGTTCAGATCTCTCCTAATAACATTAATGGAAGTTTAGCAACTCACCTTGACAGCCTTAGGAACCGAGTCAACTCGGGCGATCAACTTGAAATCCAAAGGTCACCTTGTGGTTCGATTGATACAAATGATATACCATCGCCGCCTCAGTTTTCAGAGGAAAAAGAACCAAAAACAGAGCATTGGAAGAACAAGATCTGGAAATTATGTGTTTATTTAGTCACTATTGGGATGTTGGTTGCTTTGCTTATGGGTTTGAATATGTCATGGACAGCCATTACAGCATCATTGGCACTTGTTGTTCTTGATTTTAAGGATGCAAGGCCTTGCTTGGAAAAGGTTTCTGAATTAAAATTACAGAGTGGGATTTTAAGTTTCGATTTTTTTTTTGAATGATTAAAAAAGGTTTGCTTGTTTTCTTTTATGAGCAGGTATCGTATTCGCTTTTGATTTTCTTCTGTGGAATGTTTATTACGGTGGAAGGGTTCAATAAAACTGGGATTCCAAGTACTCTTTGGAACTTTATGGAACCCCATGCCAAGGTCGATCGTGTTTCCGGGATTGCGGTTTTAGCTATCGTTATTCTTCTCCTCTCCAATGTGGCTTCCAACGTACCAACAGGTAAAATATATTCTACTTTTTTTTAGAAAGGATAAATATTTGAAGTCTTATTTATCCGGAATTTGATAGATTACTTAATGGATCGATATTGTTTTCTGATAAAGTTAATGTCTTGTCTCTGATTTGAAGAGAGTCCAAATAATTAAAATTGTCTGAAGAGACAGTAGGTTCATAGAGTAGAAACGTCTTATTAGATTAGACCATATATGGCTTATGATCACTTATCATAGGCGTTCTCGCTTTGTGAACTTATCGTATCTTAAAACAATCTTAAGAACTCAAATTCTCCATAGAATCGTGAGATAAAACTTCGGCTTGACCCAGAAATAATATCGACCTGTTAAGAGGTTTATCGACTCTGAATGAACAGTATTTTCGAGGGCTTCTTAGGAAAGAATCACTCCCCTAAAAAACACACACACATATATATATTATTAAATTTATTGCCTACAAGATTACAGATTTTTTTATATAAATTTGGACAAGTTTTGATGTTAGTCTTATATTTTGACAAAATTAGAGATTTAATCCCTATACTTAAAAGTAAAAACAATTCAATCCTCATATCATTTTTATTTAGTAATCTTAGACCAATCATTGTCTTCGTTAGTAATTTTAATTAAAATTTGTTAACATAACATGTTTACTTCTCATCAATTATATTCATGTTCCATGAAGACAGTTAAATCATCATGTCAAACAGGTAAATTTTGATAAAAGAATACTTATAATTTTAATTAAAATAAGATTTTTAAATTCAAAAAATAGTAAGAGTTAATGTTTAAGTTTTAAAAGTACACTAAATCTTAAATTTTATAAATTACATCAACTAACAGCATATTTTATAAAATTTTGTGAAAGTACAGTAACTAACAGTTTCTCTTGACACTAATATATATGTATGTTCTTTAGTTCTGTTGCTTGGAGGGAGAGTGGCGGCATCAGCCGCGGCGATATCAGCAAGTGAAGAGAAGAAAGCATGGCTGATATTAGCATGGGTGAGCACGGTAGCCGGAAACCTGTCGTTGTTGGGATCGGCGGCAAACTTGATAGTATGTGAGCAAGCTCGTCGAGCACCACAACTTGACTACACATTGTCTTTCTGGAATCACCTTAAATTTGGAGTTCCTTCTACGCTTATAGTCACTGCAATTGGTTTGACACTTATTAGATGATTATTACAACATAAACAGAATTAACTATAAATTGGTTAAAATATGTCATAAACATATGCACTTTTTTGTAAACTTAAAATTTAGTAATTTACTTTTACTTTTAGGAATTTAACTTAAAATTTAGATACACTGTTAAAATTATTTTATTAAATTCAAGTCCATTATAAAGTTATTTTCGAGTTATATTGCTAACAAATGCATTTTTTTTTCAAATTACAAAATGTCACATTAACAAATTTAATAAAAGAATTAACAAATGTTAACAATTGAACTTATATTTTAAAATTTTAAAAATAGAGAAACTAAATTCTTAAAAATAAAAAGTACAATGATTAAATATTAAATTTATGAAGAGCATAGGAAAACATATTTTAAACATTATAAATTAGATTTGGGATGGAAATGGGAATTTTTCTAAACAGTTTTATAAAAGGAATATGTAAAAAATTAAATGTAGTTTTAGATGAAATGATAAAATTAAAATAATAAAGTTGTTGATTTTATATTAAAAATATAAAAAAATAAGAATACAATTAAAATAATGAATTTTTGATAATTTTATAATTGAATTGAAACTCAACTGACGATGACACAAATTTTGAGAATCCATGACATTCACTTGATCAAGAACTATGAGATTTTTTATTATTAAAAAAATTCAAGAATAATATTGTATGATTTTAAATTCAAAGTTAATCCAATAATTTCATATAAGTTTAATATTCAAATCTCAATATTTACGATAATTTTAATTATTTATTAAATCTTTATTTAAAAATTTGATTTTGTTTGTGCATATATAACCATTTTCATACGCCTGGTAATAACTAACAAGTAATGAATGGGTGAAAGTATAATGGAGGTTTTTATATTAAGAGTTGTATTGTATTTTATTCTCTCAACTTAAAAAATAGGTAAATTAGTCATTATATATTAGATCAAATAGTAAATTAATTCTTTTGATAATTTTTTTTCCATTTCTACTGTTTAAAACTAGTCCTTTTACAAATGGATAAAAATTTTACCTTGCTCTTTAATTTAACATATAAAGACAAATTTATCCATTTTTTGAATAGAAAAACAAAATATAACCGAACGGTCTCTTTTATTAAGAATTTTATATTATTTTCTTTTTAGCAGGATATATTTATTTATTTATTGGATGGTTACAGTCTTCATTCATTAAGGTCCATCCAAATAGTTTAATATATCTATTATTAAGTTTCCAATAAAATTATATTAAGTTTCCCAGTTGCTTCTTAAGGTCCAGATCTGATCTGTGCCTTGAATAATTGCACTCAAGACGAGAGTAGATAGATCTTGCGTCGATTACTCATTAAATTAGTGAAATGAGATTGTCACATTTCAAGCCCTTATTAATTAAAACCATAAACACGATTACAAAAATATAATACCATAAATATGGGTAAAAATATGGTAAAAGTTTTTTATTAGGAGTTATATTATGTTTTGTCTCTTATACTAAAAAATATGTAAATTAATCATTATACATTAGATTAAAAAGTAAAGAAGTCATTTCTATTAAAAATTTCATTTATTTTTACGGTTAAAAATTAACATAATTAATTTACTTTTTTTTAAATAAATAAAATAAAATATAATTCAACTCTTAATACATACTCTATTACACTTTTATCCAAAATTTTCACATTTGAAACCTCATGTCCCTTTCCACATTAATTGGCTTGCAACTTCGAAACCCTTACTAGTCCTTAGAAAATATTTTATTAATTATTTTATATATAATTAATTAATTTTTAACAAATAGTTTAAAAGATAAATTACATTAATAATCACTTAATCACTAATAATTTTTTGTTATATTCAACTATGAAAAATTATAAAATAATCCCTCTTTCTTTTTTACAAAATATTTAATATTTATATATTAATTTCGTTAATTTAACTTATAAGAATTAATTTGACTATTCTTTAAAAGAAAAGGACAAAATAAAATCTAATTCTCAATAAACAAGCCTTTATGATATTTTTATATAAATTTAAATTATTAATATATGTAAAATATATATCATCTTTATGATATTTTTATATAAATTTAAATTATTAATATATGTAAAATATATATCATCTTTATATATTGAAAATAATTTGTATTCCATACTAATTTTATCAGTTCATTAAAAAAAATAACACAAAATCAACGAATAGCTGGATCTTATCCAGGATGGAAAGATGAGAGGCAGGCTAAATTGCTAAAATACATGTGGGATCATATTCTCATTTCTCAGTGTAAAAGCTGAATTCCAGTAAAGGGATTTATAGTTCATGTCGTTTCAATTCAACTGCTTTGTTTAAAGTTGATAAAACCCATCATATTAAACCTTGCAGTTTCTTTGATTTGGAGATTTCCATGGTTTTTCTCTGATCTTTTTTTAGCTAAAAGATGGCTATGGCAGCTTATGTGAAACTGATTCTAGGTTCAGTTGCCTTTTCAATCTTCTGGGTATTAGCAGTTTTCCCCACAGTTCCATTATTACCTATTGGAAGAGCTGCCGGGTCTTTATTAGGAGGTATTTTAATGGTCATTTTTCAAATCTTAACCGTCGATCAAGCATATCAAGCCATTGATCTTTCAATCCTTGTTCTTCTCTTTGGAACAATGGTGGTGAGTGGATACCTCGAAAGAGCCGATGCGTTTAAGTATTTGGGTAAGTTATTAACATGGAAAAGCAAAGGTGCTAAGGATTTGATTTGTAGGATCTGTTTAATTTCAGCTATTTCAAGTGCTTTGTTCACTAATGATACATCTTGTATGGTATTAACTGAGTTTGTATTGAAAATTGCAAGGCAAAATCATCTCCCACCACAGCCATTTTTGCTTGCACTTGCTTCAAGTGCTAATATTGGATCCACTGCAACACCTATTGGTAACCCTCAAAATTTAGTGATAGCTACTCAAAATGGGGTTTCTTTTGGTGAATTCTTAATTGGGATTCTCCCTGCTGCGGTGGTGGGACTTTTATGTAATGCTTTGTTGCTCATTTTCATGTATGGTGACTTGTTATCTGTTAAGAAAGGTCAACAAGATTCAACTGTAGCATTTAATGGTGATGGTGTCGATCACCAATTGTCACCAGCTACAATGTCACATGTGGAAACGACAAATGTGGACTCAGTTCATCATGAAAGTCTTAGAAACCGAGTTAACTCGAAGCAAGCAATGGGCGCGGCCGAGGTTCCTTGGTCTTTAAATGGTGCTTATTGGGACCATAGAAACCAAAAACTATGGAAATCATGTGTTTATATTGTTGTTGTTGGAATGTTGGTGTCTTTGCTTATGGGTTTTAATATGTCAGGGACAGCCATTACTGCAGCCCTTGCTTTAATGATTCTTGATTTCAAAGATGCTGTCCCATGCTTGGAGAAGGTAAAGAAAACAACAATATTGAGGTAAAAGTACCATGAAGGTCCCTATAAGTTAAATTGTATTTTAACTCAAATCTTTGTATATTAGATAAAAAAGTAAATTAAACTTTTCTGTTATACATTTTGTAACACCCCTTACCCGAGACCGTTTCCGGAGTCGAGCACGAGGCATTACTTAGCTTATCTTACCAATTCGGAGCATAAAAACTAGGTTTGAAAATTTATTTCATTATTCGCAGCAAATCTGTCCAATCGCGCAGCAGTTACTAAATTAATTATAACTTGAGCTACAGAACTCGAAATTTAATTCCGTAAATTTTCCCTGAAACTAGACTCATATATCTACTCACCATAAAATTTTTAGAATTTTTGGTTCAGCAAATTAGTACAGTTTATTAGTTAAAGTCTCCCCTGTTTCACCACCTGACTGCCCTGACCTCTAGTCACTAAAAATAAGTTTTCTCACTGTAGGATTTTCATATGAAGTTCTTACTTGTTTCTACAGAAAATAGACTCATTAAGAAATCTACGCATGTAAATTTCAACTAATAACCATTTTTGTACAATTTGTAATTATTTTCTAAACTCAGAACAGGGGACTCCAAAAACAGTTCTGACCCTATCTTACTAAAATTCACATATCTTAAAATATAAATTTCCTTTTTCTAATTCACATATCTTAAAATATAAATTTCCTTTTTCTACACCGTTATTTTTCCATGAAAATAGACTCAACAAGCTTTAATTCCATATATCATTCACCCTCTAATTCATTTTATACTATCTTGGGTGATTTTTCAAATTCACGTCACTGTGCTGCCTGAATTCTGTTTCTTTGCAAAATTTTATCCTTTCATGATTTCCATGCATAATTTATCACCTAATCTTTCATAACAACAAACACCTTCATCCTTAATCATTTTAATAACCATACATCATCAAATACTTACACATCACTCATTAGCAAAATCATCATTACAAACATACAAAATAACTAAATCCCTATACATGCCATAACTCAAACGTGTTTCGATATAAAATACCGAGCAGTTGTAGTTGATAGTGTGGACGATCTCCGACTTCTTTAGGATCCTTGAAGTAGCTTTGCAATACTATAAGAGAAAGAGAAATAAAAGAAGTAAGCATAAAGCTTAGTAAGTTTACTAGCAAATAAATAACAATATTTAACTTAAATAATTAAACTCAATGTCTATATCTCTAGTTTACTCTTTAGTTGATCTCATACTAGTTCTCTTACTTGTTTACTTAGAATACTTGTGTGCATAACTTACTCAATCCTTGCTGCATCGTTGAACATCAATTGATAGTATAATAAGTTCTTAAGTCTTACAACTTACCTGAGCTTGCCATTTATGCTTTAAACTGAACTTTCATGAACATGATTCGTTTACAAGCCCGTTGAGCTACATTGGAATAATAAGGATACTCGGGTCTCTTCTGATAATAACATGCCAAAGCCATGTCCCAGACATGGTCTTACATGGGATGTTCTCGTGATGGTGCCCATGCCATGTCCCAGACATGGTCTTATAGGGGACCTCTCATCTCGGTGCCAACGCCATGTCCCAGACATGGTCTTACATGGGACCTCTCGTCTCGGTGCCCATGCCATGTCCCAGACATGGTCTTACAGGGGACTTCTCATGATCTTAAGGATGCCAATGCCATGTCCCAGACATGGTCTTACATGGGATCTCTTTACCCAAATGTCATGACATTCGTATCCAGTACCATCCTTATGTATCAACGGGACTTTTAAATTTTAATTCTCTATCATTTCATGCTTGGATCATCATCAAATAAATTCATAAAATAAATTCATAATTGCTGGAAATTAACAGCATTAATAATAAATATTGAAATATTGCATTTATTTACCGTAAACTTACCTCGGTACCAATTATAGCCAAATTCACCAACTTAGTCTTCAACTTTATTCTTCCCTTTGTCTAACCTCGAGTTTCGTACTTCTTGATCTAAAATAGTAAATTTAACTTATTTAATAATCACATTCATCAAAACAGCCCTCGACTCTAACTTTTTCAAAATTACAATTTTGCCCCTAAACTTTTACATAATTACATTTTTGCCCCAAGGCTCGGAAATTAAACTTCATCTCTTATTCTTATGTTTTATAACATTCTGAACATTTTTCCCTTCTATGGCAACATCAAATTCCCACTCTAACATGTACTTATGAACATTAGGTATTTTTACCGATTATGTCGTTTTACTCGTTTTCACTTAAAATCGCTTAGCAAAAGTTGTTTAACATAATTTCTAGCTTCATATTCTATCATAAAACATCAAAATAAACACTTTTCACCTATGGGTATTTTTCCAAATATAAACCCTAGGTTAAATTATTGCTAGAATAAGCTAAATTAAGCTACCGGGATCTCAAAAACGTAAAGAACATTAAAAACGGGGCTTGGGATCACTTACTATGGAGCTTGGAAGCTTGAAAACCCTAACTATGGCTTCCCCCCTTGCTGATTTCGTTCATATGAAGAAGATGATGATTTTTGCCATCTTTTTCCCTTTTAATTCATTTTAATTACTAGATTACCAAATTGCCCCTAACTTAAAAATTTTCTATTTCACTTATCTCATGTCCATTTTTGTCTACCAAGTTACCAATGGTATAATTACCATATAAGGACCTCCAATTTAAAGTTTCATAACAATTGGACACCTCTAACATGTAGAACTCAACTTTTGCACTTTTTACAATTTAGTCCTTTTGACTAAATTGAGTGCCCAAACGTCGAAATTTTCGAACGAAATTTTCAAAAATCATTTTGTGAAATTGTAGACCATAAAAATATAAGAAAAATAAAATTTTTCTCATCGGATTTGTGGTTCCGAAACCACTGTTCCGATAACCTCAAATTTGGGCCATTACACATTTCTACTATTTTTGCTAAAAATTCCATCAATTTCTACTATTAAAAACTGTTAATGTGTAGAAACTAATTTGCCAATTTTTTAAGTAGAGGAAGCAAAATACAATTTAACTCCTAATACAAGAACCTCCATGGTATTTTTACTCAATATTGACACTTATGAATGTTCTTTGTGTTAATTGCTTGTTTGGGGTTTTAATTTCTTCGTTTTTTTGTAAACAGGTATCCTACTCTCTTCTAATATTCTTCTGTGGGATGTTTGTGACAGTCCAAGGGTTTAATAAAACTGGAATCCCTAGTGCTTTATGGGAATTAATGGAACCTTATGCAAAGATTGATGAAATCAGTGGAATAGTAGTTCTTGCACTTGTTATTCTTGTTCTGTCAAATTTGGCCTCAAATGTGCCTACTGGTATGTTGATTTTTTCTCTTTTATGTGCTTTGCCTTCTTTTAGGTAAAAGTATTATAAAGGCTTTGTACTAGGAATTTATTGCATTTTGTCTAGGGGTGTGCGAATTTCAGGGAAAACCGAATTAATTCAGTTAACCGACCAAATTCGGTTAATCGGTCGGTTAATCGAATTAATTCGGTCGGGTCAGTTAATAATTTTTTAAAAGTTCGGTTAATGGTTAATTCAGTTCAAAATCGGTCGGTTAACCGAATTTAATAAATAATATTATAATATATAAGTATTCGATCGGTTTGGTTAATTTTCTAGAAATATAAATTAATCGGTCGATTAAGTCGGTTAATTTTTTATACGTTTTATATTTGTTTTAACCAAAAATAAAAAAAAATATATAAATTTCGGTTAATTAGGTTAACCGACTGAATTAATCGAAAAAGTTTGGTTCGGTTAATTTTTTTTGAAAAAAACTTCGGTTCGGTTAACGGTTAAAGGTTTAAAAGGGTCGGTTAATTCGGTTAATGGTAATTCGGGTTGATTAACCGGTCGGTTAACCGATTGAACACCCCTAATTTTGCCCCCTCTATTCAAAAAATGGGAGAAATTAGTCCTTATATATTAGACCAAAGAGCAAACTTGTCATTTCTGTTACAATTTTTATCTATTTGTATTGTTAAAAACCAGTATGCCTAACGGAATAACTAGACGGTGAAACATGACATGCCACTTTGACATACAATGATCAGTTTTTAATGGTAGAAATGAATGAAATTTTTAACAGAAAGACCAATTTTCTCTTTGATATAATGTACATAGACTAATTTATCTATTTTTTTAGTAGAAGGAACAATCTTGATTGTTTTATCCCTTATTTAATGTGAGTTTTTGAGCATTAGAAATGTATCATATTTGGAACATATGGGAACTCTTTACTCATTAGCCTTTCAAGGATTTGTCTTTTGGTTCAAACCAAGGATCACTAACTCAAGCTACCTAGTCCAATCGGTACTTGTGTTGTCAGTCATCGGCTCGAACTAAGAGAGGCATACTTGCGGGTGACAAACCCTTCAAGGAGCTCAAAGAAAACAATATGATGTGATGAACTTTTTGTTTGTTTCGAATCATTATTTGAAGCATGTTTCTCCTGTGTCAGTTCTGTTGCTTGGGGCAAGAATGGCGGCATCGGCAGCATTGATATCAACAGCCTACGAGAAGAAAGCATGGCTGATTTTGGCTTGGGTGAGCACAGTGGCTGGGAACCTGTCGTTGTTGGGATCAGCGGCCAGCTTGATAGTGTGTGAACAAGCTAGCCGTGTTCCGAATCTGGGTTACACTCTAACCTTTTGGAACCATCTCAAATTTGGAGTCCCCTCGACCCTTTTAGTCACTGGCATTGGCTTGTTGCTCTTAAAATCATAGCACACAGCATTTAAAATTTGATCATTGAATTTGTTAAATATCACCTTACTAGGAGTGTTTGGATATTAATATTCTTTATTTATATATATTTGTCATTGATATTCATGTCAAATGAACCTATCTCAATTTCATAAGAGTTAGAATTGACAACATAATAGCTTGAAGAAACAATTGATCAATTGATGTCCAAGACCCCTAAAAAATGTACAAAATCTATTGTTGCCTCCCATAGTGGCAATTGCTCCAGATGAAGTAAATCTCCATCACCTGCTCAAAATAAAGACATATATTACTTGGACTCGGGTGTCAGTTGGAGAATTTGTTTTATGATACGAGTACTTTGAGAAAAGTGAAAAGTTAGAGCAACTGATTACCTTTTGGATAACTTGAAGCTGGTTTAGAAGGAACTACAACTGGACCATCTATCGTAGAGTTAGGGACTACAGGGACAGCATCAGGCACCATCTCCTGTCTTTCTTCATCACCGGATACGGTTCAAATGTGAGAATGGCTCACGGTTCACTTTCGGAGCAGTTTTAGCCACTTCTGGGACCCCAAAAACATTCCAGAATCTTAGTGTCTCATCCCCTGCAGCTGATGCCACGGTGCACCCATCAGGGCTTTGAGCCATGTAAAGTACTCTAGACGTGTGACCAGTTAGCTCTGCCATCTTCACCATCGATGGATATTTCCAAAGAGTTAATTGGTTCTGAGTAAATCCATGAGAACTCAATAGCTCCCTCTCATTCTTGCTCCACAGCAATGAGCAAACCTGAGAGCCGGTGTCAACTGAATTCAAGCATGCACCAGTGTTTGTGTTCCAAAACTTGATGGTTCGATCGCCGCCACCTCCACCTGTGGCCAGCAAATTGCTCTGGAAAGGGCACCAGGCAAGGGCTTTGACAGCTGAGGTATGCTCCTCCAACCTGTGTAGCCATTGAGTTGGTGAATTTGAAGATGCCATGGACCTATCCCATATGTGAACAACATTATCATTGCCTCCACTGGCTAGTTGTTGCCCGGAAGCCGACCATTTCAGCCCACAAACCTCTTGCTGATGCCCTCTGTAAGTTTCGACAATATGGGATCTAATTCTCACATCGTTGTTAACAATCTGACCATCCATTCCTCCTGTCGTGAGGATGTGATTGTTCCATGCCATTGAACCCACTCTTGATCTATGACACCCTCTCAGAGTACGCAGCTGCAGCAACAAACAGAAAGATTAGTATCAGAGTAAACGTTAGAAGAACAAAAAGGACAGGCTGCAAATAAGTCTACAACATCGAACCTGTCGGTTGGAAGCCGAATCCCATAGTTGTACTTCGGAATTGTTTAAGCCGATGGCAATATGCCGACCATCAGGAGCCCAACTCACACTTGTTACTGGTCCATTTTCATCATCAACAGTGACAAGTTCTGAAGTAGAACTATCTGAAGCATCCCACAGATAAACAGTGTTTCCGAGTGCTATAGCTAGTACATTGCTGCTGCCCCAATCCAATAAATTCAGGTAAAAATCGTCAACGAGATCAGGAGCATCCAATGTTCTCTCAGAGCTCTGAAGAATTGGAAATCGCATCATATTAGAGTCTGTTGAACCAGAATTTTCTGAACTAACCAAAATATCCATATAGTGCTGTACTTACCTGGGGAATGTGTCTTCTCGGTTTTGCGGATTTGGTCGGATGAACTGAAGTGGTTGAGTGCTCGGAAGGGAAGAGTTCGACAGGTGCCGGTGGCTTGTTCTTGAAAGCCAAGATTCGGGTACGGTTCATGTTCAAAGTCTCAGCCAGCTGCTTCCTGTAGGCCTCCCTGGCAGGTGAACACACTGTTTGGTTCTCTTTTATCTTCCTTCCATCGGTCAGCATGTAATGTGCATAATCAAAGTCCATTGCTGAACGGTTTGGTATGAATCTATCCATCTAAACAATAACAGTAAAAGCACATTCAATTTCAATGTCATTACAAACTCTAATTTATCAATTAATTCAAAGCTGTTCTTTTGTGATGAATCAAAAACAAAGAAACTCCAGATTTGCAATCATTAAAATTTAATAAAATAAGTAGAAATATTTACATTTTCTTTAGAATTCTTTCTGGAGAGAAGCTGTTCCTGAAGTGGGCATCTAGATTGACCCTTCAAGTTTGAAAAAGATTTCAAAGATCCTGCATCCATAATATTAGAGTATCCAAATATATATATATAAAATAAAAGAGAAAGAAACAGAAAGCAATAAAACTATTTAAGATCCTGCAAAATAGTTAAGCAAAATCCAATATATATATAATAATAACCCAGAACCTGCAAAATTCAATCTCAAAATTTAAAAGAAATAACAATAAACAAAAACAAAAACAAAATCAAATGGAAAATGTTATAGACAGAGAAAAACAAGATTAGAGAGATGCAATGCGATGCGATGCGAGAGGAGATGGAGACGTTGGGGCGAGAATTAATTAAAGATTAATGGAGAAATCGATGGAGTTTATATAGTGAACGCCGAAAATAAGCAGAGGTCTTTGTATTTCGAGTACTTTTCTAATCTAGGTTTTCTTATGGAAGGCGCAACGGCTATTTCAAGAAATATTTAGGGTTTATTTTGGAGAGGGGCAACGGCTATTTTTTTTCTTTTAAACAGGTAGTTTTTTTCTCAAATATAGTTTTTTTTTTATATTTTGTTATTTTTTAAAATATTATGTTTTTTCCCTGGAATTTAGACCCTCGACATCCTTAGAATATAATGAGTTGATACTATGTTAATTTCGATACCAATTAATGTCGATATTGTTTTTTTTTTCAAAAAATCTTATAAAAATTTTGTACTTGTGATATGAATTTGACTTGATAGACTAAATATGAATTTGACTTGATAGACTAACCTGGACATCTTTGGGTGCCAAAGCTAAAAATGAGAATTCATAGGAAAATCATTATTAGAAATACAAATAAGATAACTAGTCTAAAATATAAGTGATAGAGATTTACGAGAGGAGGTGTTCAGTTTGTTGAAATCATATTAAATTATGATGTTATCAAGGTCATGGTATTTGGACACTAAAATTAACATTTTCTTAATCAATATATATATGTGGAGGTTGAAGATGTTGACTATGGATACGAAATTTACGATTGTCTGCTTACAATAAGGCTTCCAAATTTATAATATCAATTGGAGATTCCCAAATTTTAATATTTTTCTATTCAAGAGTTGGTGATGACTAAGATGTAGGAGATGATACATTTAATTGAACTGAACCAATCTTATAGCATACTACACCCATGGTAGTAGACATTCAAAGGTTAGAATGATGTAATATTGTAATTGAAATTGGGATAAGCCTTCGATCTCTGGTGGGATATATTCAATGGTCTAATAAAAATGGTCAGTTTAGCATTACTTCTAAGAAGCACTTTTAGGACAGAAAATACTTTTAAAATAATAATATTGCTAAACAAAATACTTTTGAACTTTTTAGAAATGCTTTTGGGGCAAAAAGAAGTTTCGCAAAGACACTTTTTTAACCAAAAACAAAAACAAAATTTTTTAGTTTTTGCTTAAAAATACTTTTTGACCCAATAACACTTTCGAAAAATAATGTTAAATTAAGTTGAATCTCACTTTTTCGAACCCCCAACATTTTGGTGATGACTTCAAAGAAATGGAAGGATTTGAAGCCATAGTCGAAGTTGGTGTTAAAGTGGACAAAGCTCCGAAATTCCTATATATCAAGCACCATCTTTCATGCAGATTGAGGGCATAACTTTTGAAAATATGCCCATCAACTCCTTACATTCAATATGTCTATGTTACTATATAATTACAAACTCCGCCTGGGCCAAATATTTCCATTAAAAAGATGCTAGAGTTAGAGCCATCAATGGGATTGAATCTACACGCCAACGTACGAGGTATCTTGAAACCTGCAAATGAAAAAATCCTAGACAACATTTATGAAGAAGAAATAATGTTAGATAATTCAAAGGTAAACGGTTTGTTGGAGATTGTGATCTTCAAAAATAAGTTGTCTAAATGGCGGTCCAAGAATTCGTCCATGATACATCATCTATTCCAACCATTCAAAACCATGTAGAAATTTACGGTAACATGCTTTCGTGGGACTACACAGAGATAGCCACAAAATTTGCGGTACGGGCCATCGAATGGTGTGAAATTTATGCGTATAATATGTTCATCCGGCAAATGTCAATCGCTTTCCTATTGAGATTATTGAAGGCTGCTGAAAATGTTATTTTTGAAATAAGATTTAGTAACTAAATTGGTAAGGATGTTATTTTTAACATATTTAATCTCAACTTGTAATATTTTCTTGGTATTAAACCAATTCATTTTGTTAGCAGAATAAATTCAAGAGTAGGAAACAATTTCACTAAGAAGTTGAAAATATAATGTACATATAAACATGGGAATGAACAATTTTATCCCACAATCCCTAACTCTGCACACAAAACAAAGATAACTCTGCACACAAAACAAAGAACCCACCAGGCCACCACCATGTTATCACCGGATACGGTTCAATTGAGAGAATGGCTCACGGTTCACTTTTGGAGCAGTTTTAGCCACTTCTGGGACCCCAAAAACATTCCAGAACCTTAGTGTCTCATCCCCTGCAGCTGACGCCACGGTGCACCCATCAGGGCTTTGAGCCATGTAAAGTGCTCTAGACGTGTGGCCGGTTAGCTCTGCCATCTTCACCATCGATGGATATTTCCAAAGAGTTAATTGGTTCTGAGTAAATCCATGAGAACTCAATAGCTCCCTCTCATTCTTGCTCCACAGCAATGAGCAAACCTGAGAGCCGGTGTCAACTGAATTCAAGCATGCACCAGTGTGTGTGTTCCAAAACTTGATGGTTCGATCGCCGCCACCTCCTCCTGTGGCCAGCAGATTGCTCTGGAAAGGGCACCAGGCAAGGGCTTTGACAGCTGAGGTATGCTCCTCCAACCTGTGTAGCCATTGAGTTGGTGAATTTGAAGATGCCATGGACCTATCCCATATGTGAACAACATTATCATTGCCTCCACTGGCTAGTTGTTGCCCGGAAGCCGACCATTTCAGCCCACAAACCTCTTGCTGATGCCCTCTATAGGTTTCAACAACATGGGACCTAATTCTCACATCGTTGTTAACAATCTGACCATCCATTCCTCCAGTTGTGAGAATGTGATTGTTCCATGCCATTGAACCCACTCTTGACCTGTGACATCCTCTTAGAGTACGTAGCTGCAGCAACCACGGGGAAGGTTAGTGTCAGGCTAAACGTTGAAAAATGAATAGCTGCAAATAAGTCTATAACATCAAACCTGTCGGTTGGAAGCTGAATCCCATAGTTGTACTTCGGAATTGTTCAAGCCGATGGCTATATGCCGACCATCGGGAGCCCAACCCACACTTGTTACGGGTCCATTTTCGTCATCAACCGTGACAAGTTCTGAAGTAGAACTATCTGAAGCATCCCACAGATACACAGTGTTTCCGAGTGCTATTGCTAGTACATTGCTGCTGCCCCAATCCAATAAATTCAGGTAAAAATCGTCAACGAGATCAGGAGCATCCAATGTTCTCTCAGAGCTCTGAAGAATCAAAATAATAATTATGATCAGTCTGTTGAACCAAAATTTTCTGAACTAATCAAATTATGCATAACAAGCTCTATTTACCTGCGGAATGTGTCTCCTAGGCTTTGCGGATTTGGTCGGATGTGCGGAAGCAGTTGAGTGCTCGGAAGGGAAGAGTTCAACGGGTGCCGGTGGCTTGTTCTTGAAAGCCAAGATTCGGGTGCGGTTCATGTTCAAGGTCTCAGCCAGCTGCTTCCTGTAGGCCTCCCTGGCAGGTGAGCATACTGTTTGGTTCTCTTTAATCTTCCTTCCATCGGTCAGCATGTAATGCGCATAATCAAAGTCCATTGCTGAACGGTTTGGTATGAATCGATCCATCTAAACAATAAAAATAAAAGCACATTCAATTTCAATGTCATCACAAACCCAAATTTATCAACTAATTCAAAGCTGGTTTTCTAAAATCAATTTAAGACACCATGGATTCGATCATCTAGAATCCTTTGTGTCAAATTGAAACCCATAAATCAAGAACAAGAAAAACTCAGGTTTGCAATCATTAAAAATTCAATAAAATACTGAATAATAAGTTGAAATATTTACATTTTCTTTAGAATTCTTTCTATGGAGAAGCTGTTCTTGAAGTGGGCATCTAGATTGACCCTTCAAGTTTGAATAAGAATTCAAAGATCCTGCATCCATAATATCAAAGTATCCAAAAAATCCAAATATATATAATAATAAAAGATAAACAGAAAGCAATAAACTATTTAAGATCCTGCAAGAAATAGTTAAGTAAAATCCAAAAATATATGTATACAATATACTAACTCAGAACCTGCAAAATTCAAATCAAAATTAAAAAAGTAAACGAAAAAAGGATCAAATGAGAAACGTTAGCCAGAAAAAATTATTAAAGAGATGCGATGCGATGCTAGAGGAGCTGGAGATATTCTAGAGAGAATTGATTGAAGATTAATGGAGGAATCGATGTAGTTTATATAATGAATACCTAAAAGATAACAAGCGGAAGGTTTCGTACTTCGAGTAATTTTTTAATACGAATTGAAGGACATATCTAGGGTTTATTATGGAGAGCAGCAACGGCTAGTATGGTATGCGGCAACGGCTAATTTTTCTTTTAACTGGTATCGTGTTCCTTATTTGGTTGTTTTCTTTTCTCTTTTTAATTTAGTTAATAAAATATAATATTTAATGGATATTTTTTAAATAATATGAAAATAAAAATTATTAATGTTTTATTTTTATCTGTCATGATACAAATCAATTTTAATATCTATTACTATATATCTATAAGATACATTTGTGCACCGTAAAAATCTGGCCCTAAGCATCTGACACGTGTACTTTTTAAAAAAATCTGGCCCTAAGCAGGCTTGGCCCTTTTTTCTCCCCTCAACTAGGGAGTAGGGACGTTTGGTAAAAGGAAAACGGTAAAAGGAGATGGAGAGAATGAGAAAGGAAAATAATTTTTGTTTTTATTTTTATATTTTTATTATTTAAAAACATTGTTATAATTGTCGTATTATATTGTGTTTACATCATTTTAATTACTTTTCAAATATTGTATATATATCATATATTACTTCACTTATTATTTTGTATAAATTATTCACGAATTTTATGTTCATATTCATGATCTATATTGATATGATTTTAAATTATTTAAATAATGTTATAATGAGTTTGAAAAAATAAATCTTAATTTATAACCTATTGTTGGGTGTTTAACATTTCCTAGAAATAATCTAACAATGGGTCTAGAACCAATTTATGGCTTAGAACCCTACATATAATAGTGCATGATGGGCCTGAACCTAAATACGTAGTCCTAGGGCAATTATACCAAAGCCACATTAGCAAAAACTCAAAGTTTAAATCTGTAAAACACTTTGTTACATTTCGATCACATAACATCAAAAGGATGAATATACAACCAAAAAGGATCCCAGTAACTTGATGTGGCCTAATGCCTCAGGCTTCTAATTATCTAGCCTTGTCATTGAGATTTGGCCCCTGTAATAGACCTTTCTAAGAATTAGATACTTGGAAGATATAAAAAAAAAATCACAATTATGAAGTTAAAGTTTAAATCAGTCAAACATCTTAACTCATACTCTAATGGCAGGCTGGCATGTTCTGGTAAGCCAATAAAAGTTTGAAAATTTTCGATAACAGAACATCAAAAAGGAATATGCAAACAAAAGGCTCCGAGTAACCTGACATCGGCCTAGTGGTCGTATCGCATAAAGAAATGGTTCGGACTTCTATTTGTCTTAGCCTAGTCATTGAGATTTGGGATCACAATTCGATTTGTCTAGACTTGTCATTGAGATTTGGCATGGTTCCTTCCCATAATTCAGCTAGATCCTTCCTTAACCATGAGATAAAAAATATAGGTCCCAGCGTTGAAGGTACCTGTGTAAAATTACAGGATTGAGGATATAATGCCACAGAAGAACCTGGGAAAAACAATTAAATATTATTACCCGTTGAATGTAAACCGCATTGGATATTGATAAAGTAGTTTGATAAGAGTGATAACAAAGTACCTGGTAAAGAAGAGCAGGTTGAGGTGAGTGAGTCAAAATGCCAGCTGTGAGGGCGGTCACCAATCCGATAGCATACCCAGGAAGGGCATACCATATATAGTTGTTCCCCTTCAAGGAATGCAAATCTAAAAGATTTACGGTGTCGCTACTATTTCGATAATCAAAACATAGGACTAATGCTAGAAGCATGGCGAGAATGGCCTACATGAACATAAAATGAAATTAATCAGAACCTCTAATGATAAGGAAAAAGACGGAAACTAACCGGCAAAATAGTGTAGAACTGGCAAACAGTGCTAGAATGTTATTCACAATATGTCACATGCATAAGTTGGGAGTGCTTGTCGTTACAAAAGCATGAATTGCAAATAGTTTATGGTTGGTCCACAGGTACACAGCACTGGTATTCCTTGTGCAAGTATCATCTGCTCACTAAGATTTGATTGAGAGGACATGTTTGTTCATCTAATGGCAATCATGCCGGGAAAAGGGGCAGTAAGTAATAACAACAAACTTTTCAAAGCTCAAAACTAGACCTCACAATATCAGACATGATACAGGAAAAAAGGAACTACAAAAAACTTATAAAACATGACATGAATGCATGAACATGGCAAAATCTATATAACCACAAATTATTAACATGTCAACACAAGAAAATACATGAACACGAATACTCGAATTACCAGGTTTACTTGAAATGCACCTTAATATAGATACTAATAAATGTTTGCCCGGTAACAAAGAACAACACAGACATGCAAATATGCAAGGCACCGAATGATATGTGACATGGGCAAATAAAGAGAATAATGAATTGAATACATTAAACAAAAAAAGGTCTCATTGTAGGGAATTCAATAGTATTGCACCTGTAAAGTTGCCCGTAATTACTGCTGAAGCAGCATAGCAGACAGATATCTGAATTATTCTACATATTCATTCATGAAAAATTGAGCTCAAAATAATATGAGATGCAACGATGACGGCTAATTTCATCAAGTAAGACACCTTCAAAAGGTAACAAAAATTACTTTGGAGATACAGACGATAATGCTTTCATACCATATCACCAAGACCAAGTATCATGAAGTCTGCTGTATTCCCAGCAGGGGATGCACCACCCCACAAATTCCTTGGAAATACAATCTTTACAGGCAACTCTAGCATTTTTGTTATAAATTGCAAGCCAGGAAGACTCTAACTATTAGCAACCATGTGAACCGGGTTTGATGCTTGCTTTGTCGCCACTGATACCATGACATTAGCACCAAAAAATCTTTCAGAGAAGAAAACCTAGAATATGTCATACACAAACAAACATACAAGAAACATTGCACATATTTTAATGTTCGGAAGGCGGACATGACTCACAAATGCAACACAGAGAGAGATCCCTAAAAAATTGTTCAAAATCCAATGACCTGAAACAAGCCAATGTTGTTCCAATAGGGTCGGAAGCGTGTAAATTATTGTACTAAAAAATCACACAAAGTTCAATTCCCAGGGAAGAGAGGTGGATCACATGGATCTCTTAAATACCAAGTCTTTCCTTAGTCAGAATATCCCTTCTATAGTAATTTAATAGCACAATTAAATACAACTATTATACCCTCAAATATTGAAAGAAAAATAGGACAAGAAAGAACACAAGAGTTTTAACGAGGTTCGGTAAATTATACCTACGTCCTCGGGCACTAACACCAGATGATAACTTTACTATCTTCACAATATTACAAACAAATAGAATTCCTTGAGAATTCTCAAATGGGAGAAGAGAGAAAACTAAGAGAGAAAGATTGGTTGGGATGAATTGAAATGAGAAATGAGAAGGCCTGTTTATAGTTGAGGTTCAAGGACCAAACAATAAATAGCCCATTATCTCAAGGACCAAAAAAAATTATCCCATGCCACTTTTTCAAAGTCAACTTTAGGGTGCTAAACTTGCACCACTTTGTATTGTTTGCCATTAATGTTGTCTCCCATTAATGTTAACAATCTCCACCTTGAAGATTTGATTAGGATAATCACATCTTCACACACTTCCTTCAACTCCCCAAATTCGATAAAGCTATCTTTTGTAGTGCCTACAAATGCACTCTCGAGCGCCATACACCTGAAGGTGCTCAAATTCTCAGGATGTTAATCAAGTTCAAACAATGATTAAACTTGATTGTTGTTACCACCTTGGTCATCATATCTGCGGGATTATCTGCTGTCGGAATCTTCTGAAGTAGAATTTTTCCTTTTTCAAAGACTTTCCGCACAAAGTGATATCTTACGTCGATATGCTTGGTTCTTGAATGATAGACTTGATTTTTCGCTAAATGAATAGCGCTCTGACTGTCACAATATAAACTTATGTGACTTTGAACAACTCCTAAGTCTTTCAACAATCCATTAAGCCAAATAGCCTCCTTAACAGCTTCTGTAACTGCCATATATTCTGCCTCTGTAGTAGACACAGCTACTGTAGACTGTAAGGTAGACTTCCAACTCACTGGGGCTTTCGCAAGAGTAAACAGATACCCCGTAGTTGAACGACGTTTATCTAAATCACCAGCAAAGTCGGAATCAACATATCCAACTACAAACTGACCAAGTGCTTCATCCTGTTCAAAAATTAAACCAACATCTACGGTTTTTCGAAGATACCGTAGAATCCATTTCACAGCTTGCCAATGTCCTTTTCCAGGATCATGCATATACCTGCTCACAACTCCAACAGCTTGTGAAATGTCAGGCCTCGTACACACCATCGCATACATCAAACTCCCAACTGCATTAGCAGATGGGACTTTCGCCATATATTCTCTTTCATCTTCAGTCTTCGGAGATAATTGAGCACTAAGTTTCAAATGAGAAGCAAGTGGGGTACTTACATGTTTTGTGTTTTCATTTACACCAAAACATTGTAATACCTTTTTCAGATATTGCTTCTGATTTAAACAGAGCTTGCCTCTCGGTCTATCTCTACTTATCTCCATGCCGAGAATCTTCTTGGCCTCACCTAGATCTTTCATCTCGAACTCTTGATTCAACTGAGCCTTCAGCTTATCTATCTCATTTTGGCTCTTCGAAGCGATTAACATATCATCAACATACAAGAGTAGATAAATGAAAGATCCGTCATGCAGCTTCTGCAAATATACACAATTGTCATATTTGCTTCTTGTGTACTTCTGCCTTCTCATAAAGCTATCAAATCGCTTGTACCACTGCCTCGGGGATTGCTTCAATCCATATAGCGATTTGTTCAGCTTACAAACCCAATTTCTACCACCAGCATCTGTGTATCCTTCGGGCTGAGTCATATAGATCTCCTCTTCTAACTCACCATGCAAGAAAGCCGTCTTAACATCAAGTTGAGCTAGCTCCAAATTCAACTGTGCTACCAAGGCTAACAAAATTCTAATGGAGGAATGCCTCACAACAGGGGAAAATACATCATTGTAGTCAATTCCCTCCTTCTGAGCGTAGCCTTTAGCTACCAATCTTGCCTTGTAGCGAATATCCTTCTTGCTAGGAGATCCATCTTTCTTTGCGAATACCCACTTGCATCCGATTGCCCTTTTACCTTTCGGTAATTGCGCCAACTCCCAAGTATTGTTCTTCCGGAGAGACTGCATTTTTTCATCCATGGCACTTCTCCATTTATCACTTTCTAAGCTTTGCATTGCTTCTTGATAAGTGATAGGAATATCATCAACAACGAGAAGGGCGTAGGCCACCATATCAGTAAATCGAGCAGGTTTACGAATTTCTCTCCGTGGCCTTGCAACTGCAACTGGTTCTGGTGTACTTAGTGGTTCTTGGGTCAGAACTTCTTCAACCTCTAATTCCTCCATTGTGGCTGGAGAATTAGACTTATTAACTGGGCAAATCCCCATCTGCTCAAACTCCACCTGTTTTGGAGTACACTCCACCTGCTGTGGAGTATTGCTCGTCTGAATATCTTTATCTGCTACCTTTTTCAATGTGGCAGATTCATCAAAGGTAACATCTCTGCTACAGATCATTTTCTTTGTGCTTAAGCACCAAAGACGAAATCCCTTCACTCCAGAAGTGATTCCCATAAAGAGAGCTTTCTTTGCCCTCGGATCTAACTTTGACTCCTTCACATGGTAATATGCAGTGGATCCAAACACATGTAAGGAATCATAATCTGTAGCCGGTTTTCCAGACCATACCTCCATAGGAGTTTTTCTTTCTAATGCAGATGATGGCAAACGATTAACAAGATGGCCAGCGTATGTCACAGCCTCAGCCCAAAATTGCTTGCCCAACCCAGCATTGGACAACATACATCGAACTTTCTCTAGCAATGTTCGATTCATACGCTCTGCCACTCCATTCTGTTGTGGTGTATCCCTAACTGTGAAGTGTCGAACAATACCATACTCTTGGCACACATCGAAGAACGGATCACTTTTATATTCCCCTCCATTGTCCGTCCTAAGCCGCTTGATTTTCTTGCCAGTCTGGTTTTCGATCATAGTTTTCCATTTAAGAAAAACTCCAAGCACTTCATCTTTAGTTTTCATGGTATACACCCAAACTCTTCTGGAAAAGTCATCAACAAAAGTAACAAAGTAGTGTTTTCCTCCCAACGAAGGTGTTTTGGAAGGCCCCCACACATCTGAGTGAACATATTCCAAAATACCTTTTGTATTATGGATAGCAGTACCGAATTTCACTCTCTTTTGCTTTCCCAGAACACAATGCTCACAAAATTTTAATTTGCAAGCCTTTGCACCTTTCAACAATCCTTGCTTTGCCAGAATTTGCAAGGATTTTTCACTGGCATGTCCCAACTTCATATGCCACAACTGCATTGAGTCCAAGTCTTTGTTACCGGAAGCTGCAGCGACTGCTCCAATAACTGTACTACCTTGGTAGTAATACAAGTTATTTTTCCTGATGCCCTTCAATATCACAAGTGCGCCAGATGTCACTTTCAAAACCCCATCTCTCATAGTAACAACTGAACCATTGGATTCCAAGGCTCCCAATGAGATGAGATTTTTCTTCAAACTGGGCACGTACCGAACATCAGTCAGAACTCTGGTTGATCCATCTTTATTCTTTAATTGGATTGAACCTATCCCAACAGTTTTACAGGCATTGTCATTGCCCATATAAACAACTCCTCCATTTAGTTCTACTAAATCAGAGAACCACTCCCGGTTAGGGGACATATGATAGGTACAACCCGAATCCAATATCCACTCATCTGAATGGAACGACGATGATGATGCAACCAGTGATAGTTCAGAGTCACTAGTATCATGCTTAGCAACACAAGCATCTACAGCAGCTTTTCCCTTATTCTTCAGCTTTGGACAATTTTTCTTCCAGTGGCCTTTCTCATGACAAAAAGCACATTCATCTTTCCCGAGTCTGGACTTTGGCTTTGATCTCCCCTTTTGAGTTTTCTTCCGAGTGTATGAACGACCTCGGACTACTAAAGCTTCTGTATCTCTGATTGAGTTTTTCTGTTTGTCCTTCTTTCTCTGTTCATAACTGTATAAGGCCGCACAGACTTCGCTCAAAGATATATCACTCCTGCCATGAAGTAGAGTAGTTTCTAGGAACTCAAACTCCTCAGGAAGTGACCCCAACAGCATCAAAGCCAAATCTTCATCTTTGAATGTCTCATCCATATTCAGCAAATCAGTGACTAACTGATTAAATTTGGTGATGTGATCATTCATTGTGGTACTTGGGACGTATGTGAAGCGAAACAGTCTTTTCTTCAAGTGGAGCTTATTTTGACTGTTTTTCTTCAAAAAATTTTCTTCAAGTGCCACCCACAACTTATTTGCAGAAGTCTCCTTTGAAAAAGCATACCTCTGCTCTCGAGAAAGGCATGATCGAATTGTGCCACATGCCAACCGATTGATCGCCTTCCAATCTTTCTCCTGTACATCATCTGGTTTCTCTTCATCAATGGCAATGTCTAGACCCTGCTGAAAAAGGGCATCTAGAACCTCACTTTGCCACATACCAAAATGGCCCGTGCCATCAAAGATCTCCACGGCCAATCTTGCATTTGCAATTGTCGGTCTTGTCCACATGGACGATGTTGAAGCTCCTACACCGACCGTTTTCTCCATAATCTTTCAATATACCTAAGGAAATCTTTTCTGATGTGGAAGATCAGTTCAAACTGCAACCACAGAGCATACTACGATTAACCTTCGGCTCTGATACCACTTGTTGTTCCAATAGGGTCGGAAGCGTGTAAATTATTGTACTAAAAAATCACACAAAGTTCAATTCCCAGGGAAGAGAGGTGGATCACATGGATCTCTTAAATACCAAGTCTTTCCTTAGTCAGAATATCCCTTCTATAGTAATTTAATAGCACAATTAAATACTACTATTATACCCTCAAATATTGAAAGAAAAATAGGACAAGAAAGAACACAAGAGTTTTAACGAGGTTCGGTAAATTATACCTACGTCCTCGGGCACTAACACCAGATGATAACTTTACTATCTTCACAATATTACAAACAAATAGAATTCCTTGAGAATTCTCAAATGGGAGAAGAGAGAAAACTAAGAGAGAAAGATTGGTTGGGATGAATTGAAATGAGAAATGAGAAGGCCTATTTATAGTTGAGGTTCAAGGACCAAACAATAAATAGCCCATTATCTCAAGGACCAAAAAAAATTATCCCATGCCACTTTTTCAAAGTCAACTTTAGGGTGCTAAACTTGCACCACTTTGTATTGTTTGCCATTAATGTTGTCTCCCATTAATGTTAACAGCCAAGTGGCAACTATAAAGATGCATGCCAACAACAATAACCCTTGTATTCTTGTAAATGACTTCGAACAGCATTGAGACAGAAATGGGTCAGCGAAACCGAATTGCGATTTCAAGTAAGCAACATGAGGGGATAGCCAGAAGAAAAGGGATGAAACAGAAGCGATAGCCGTGAATGCAGTCAAGAGTTGTGAGACAGACGAGAAAAGGTAAAACATCAATAGCAAGCTGCAGGAGCTCATTACTGGGATCATTAGAGCTTGGGACATATCTAAAGTAATTGGTGCCTCCAACAAGTCACCGTTCCGCTCCATTTCTTTCCCATGATTCAGAGCACGAAATGCAGATCCAAATTTTACAGCCACCGCCGTAACTATAAGAGTCACAGGAGCAGGTTCAAGTAAATATAAAAGCTTCCATAAAGATTCCATAACTAATCATGTATGCTCTTTAAGCGCATAAACCAAATACAACACACGATGAGCTCAAAGTTGCACAACCTCCCTAATGAACACTATAAGCAGAGAAATCCATGCAACCTGCAAAACAGTGCCAATTCAATAACTATTAAAACACTTAAAAACAGATCGGTAGCTAAATCAAATAAAATTGATGCCGCCCTAGCCAATATATCATGCCTTACAGGTAAAAGAATAACAATTTAAGATAAAATGGAAAAAAAAAATCAATTTCACTTCAGAAGCCATACTTTAAAAATAAAAAATCGAACAAAGGTCGTCTATAAAATTGCAACCTTAGCATCCCCATTCTGTTTAATCCTTTTTGAGGCAACATTCATTCCTCTGATTTTGCATATAAAATCTGAAAAGCCAAACAGAGATATGAAGGAAAATATGCTCCAAACAACCACCTAAAATCCAAAAAATTTAACTGCATACACGTCTTAAAGATGTAAAACTAAAAAAACTTAATTATAATTCAAACAAATTTTCTTTAAACACACGAAGCCCCAAATCCACATTAGACCTAATTCAATTGCTTAGCTTAGTTGCATTCAACTACGACTACCATTCTCGTCGAGAAACAATTAAACTTACATTTTCGTTTCTGTTTTACGTCGATGTAAATAAAATCAACTCAGAAACTTAAATTCCATACAAATCAACATACAGAGAAGTTTAAGATGAAACGCACTGATTATTACTCAAGAAATGTGCAGACAATCTAAGGCTTACAAATTTTTATGAAAAAAAAATAGTAAATAAAATATATTTTTACATGTATGCATATTCTAAACCCCCCCCCAAAAAAAATGTACAACAAAAATTTGATCTTCGACGATGAGTAAAAGGACAAGGGAAAGAAACATAAATTAGGATTAAGAAAAATAATGAGGTAAGATTATGGAGAAGATATTTTCGTTAAGGACTAACCTTGGACTTGTTTTATTCACTTCGACAGATTTTTTTTTTTGTTGCTTCGATGATGGATCAATTGAGTAATGTTTGGTGAAAAAGGTCTTCATGCATTGAGCTTGGGTGGCAAGTGTTTTTATTTTTTATAATTTAACATGATCTTTTATAAAGCAAGATTTAGTTGTTGAATTTCTTTTTTTAATTTTTGGAATTTCGCAGTTTTTTTTTCAACTTAATCGTTGAATATAAATTCTATAAATGTTTAATGATGTTGTATTATCTGATTGTATCATATCATTTATTTTTATATTTTGAAAATTTTAAATTTTTTAAATTAAAAAATTAGATTTGCCATGAAAGATTATCATACCTTCACAATATCTAAATTTTGAGATCAAATTAAAAATATTTTATCAAATTCTAAAATTATTGTGGATAAAAAAATAAAAAATCTAAGTTAAAAAATTACCAAATTTGAATACTCATATATAGCAAAGATCCCACGTAATGAATACTACCCTTAGTCAAATAATATAAATCTCAAACCGAACAAACAAAGGTAGCTATGGTTATATCTAAAAAAAAAAATACATATTAATTAGTGGTTGAGGGTTTGATCTTCAAATTGGGTATGAGCAGTTTTAAAACTCGTGGTCAGCATCTATTCCCTTAATAAGTCTATAAAATGCGGAGAATTAGTTATTGAATTCGCTCCAATAGATACATTGATAAATAAATAAAAAATTCATGTAAAATTTTAAAATTCATTGTTAAACATTAAAAAATGCATATTTTGTAAAAATTCTAAATCAAAGTGAGAAACTAACTCTTGTTGAAATATCTATACTATAATAAAATTATTAACCGAGTTGGTATATAAAATTACATATTAAATTAAAATTTATGTATAATTTTAAAAATTATCTTTAAAAATTAAAAATGTATTATTTTATAAAAGTTCTAAATTGACATCAGAAATTTTTTATTAAAATATCTATACTATTAATAGAACTCATGATTGAATTGGTATAAAATTACATATTAAATTAAAATTAATATATAACTTTAAAACTTGTCCTTAAGTATTAAAAAATGTATTATTTTATAAAAGTTTTAAATCAAAGTGAGAAGTTAATTTCTATCAAAATATCTATACTATTAATAAAACTCCTAATTTAATTGGTGTCATGGGTTAACAATATCTATATTATTAATAAAAATCCCAAGTTGGTGCCACGAACGGTTAGGAAAGTCTAATATACCATATCATTAAATGATTATTATTTGGATTTTTTTTGTTTTTTTCATGATTTTATATAGTTTTAAAACAAAATAGTTAAAAAATAAAATTTCAAGGAATTGATCTCATATTTAATGGATTTATAAACAAATATTTTATCATTATATCAATAATATTTTTTTAATAAACTTTAAAAAAATTAACTTCCATCCTCTCAACAAAATTTGAGTGTATGATGACTAATTATATATTATTCTTACCTACACATTTATGTTTTAAATTTATAATTTTCATAAGCACACGTGATATTTTTTAATTTTAATAAAGAGGAAAAAACGGCTTTTTAATTTTAATAAAGAAAGTTTGAAAATAAAATTTATTAATGTAAGTTTAATTTACCTACTTTTGTTTCTATGCATTTATTTTTATTAATGTTTATTTGAAACTTGCTTCAATACCGTACTATATATTGTGGACTTATTTTGGTTGTTAAGCATTCCACTTTTAACGATAATTTCTTTTTACATTTAAAAATATTCTTAATTTTAATTTTAGTACATGTTTTAGCTTATAAGTTAGTAATAAATTAGTTTAATTAGTAATATTTAGTCATATTTATGACTTAATTTTAGTAAAGAGAATGAAAATTTTTAGTTATTTTGAAGATGTATTCTTTTTTACAAGAGTTATTTTTTTAATTTAAGTTTAAATTTATATTAATTATTTTTATTTTATGTTTAACTATTATAATACATATATAATAAATATTTTTTTATGTTATTACAAACAAAGTGTATTTTTTTAAGCTTTTATTTTTTATAATTTGTGCACGTTAGTAATTTGGACAAAGCAATATTTGTCGCTCGCATAGAGAGAAAAGAGCCAAAGCAATTGAAGCATTTGAGAGCTAGAATGCTATAACTTATCCCTCCCATGAGAAAGAAAAAGCATTTAGATCTGCATTGTAGCTATAGCAACAAGGACCAAGGATGGAGTCGTGTTAAAACACAAATAAAAGGTGCTCAATCACTCTTTCCAAGACAAGCGCATTGATTCCTAACAATAACTGCACTCTCCAAGTTGACAACTATCAACTCTGCAAGACAAATCACAAAGAAGACAAAAGGTGAGAACTAGAGTTAATCTCAAGCTTAGTAAAAGGCCCACACCTCCAAATGGAGGCAAGAACAACAGCCTAATCGCCCAAAACCATTGACTTCGACAAGTCAAATATAGTGGCAGAGAAACAATGCTGAATGAGTTAAAAAAAAAGCAAACTCCAGCCAAACTCTCCCTTAAAAAGATGAAAGAATCCAACGAATTGAAAACGAAAATATGATGAAAAAGTCGAAATAAACCCATTAGTTCATTGAAAGAGGAAAACAACGAACCAATCGCACAAGCGATGTCAACAAGGCAATGTGTTGCTATTAAAGAAAGAGGAGGTTTTAGAGAGGGTATCAACTACAGATCTAAATTATTCATTATTATTTTTTATACAATGCTTATTTGTACTCATAATTCATCTTTTAAAAATAGAAAAAAATAATACTTAAATAAAATAATAATGTCAAATAAAATAGTGATAAATCCACTGCTACTAAGTTTGTAATTCAACCCAAATTCTCATTTGATACCATACAAATATAAAATATAAAGAGATTATTGGATAAAATATAAAATAATTTTTTTATGTGTACAAAGAAATAAATAAATCACTATACGCCTAGGAAGAGCTAGCTGGATAAAATAAAATAATACTTCACGTGTTTAGTATTAAGAAAATAAATTAATGTAAATGAACTAATAATACGAATAAACATTTTGTTTCATTTTTCACCCATGACAGTCAGACACGCCATTTCGTTACAATGTAAGGACAAAATGGGTAATTTAAGTACATGCCAGGCCCGCCCCGCACTTTTATCAAATCAAAACCCACTTATCCAACTGACACTCTGACTCATAAACATGTGGCGTTCTATCCATAACGCACCGCAACAAGCCACTGGAATTCCCAAAACACCCTTAATCCCAAGAGCAAAAGATTTTTGATATTTGAGGGACTACTGAACCACCCATTGAGCTTAATATCTCCGCCATTTTACACTCTTCCGTCTGTACTCATCACTGTAACCAAAAAGGGGGAAAAAATCACTGAACCCAACAGAAAGCTAAAACTTATTACTAATAATTTCAAAGAAAAAGGAGCGTCATCATCGAAGCGGAAGCGGGATTCGCGGTGGTAACTATACTGCGATGCCTTGTTCTTTGATCGAGACTAGCAATAATTTTTGTGGTGGCGGTGACGGAGGTGATGTGAATGGGCGTATTCACAATTTCAAGCTGAACGAGCACACTTTCTTAGCTTCTCTGATGCCGAAGAAGGAGATTGGCGCCGATCGCTTCATTGAAGCTCATCCTCATTACGACGGTCGCGGCGCCGTCATCGCAATCTTTGGTACCTTCTTTTGACTGTTAATAATAAAAAAAAAGAATATGTAAATGAAGAGAAAAGAAAGCAAGTGTTTGATCCTTGATCTTTTTTAAAAATAAAAAATAATTTGATTAAAATTGTTGTTTTCAGATTCTGGTGTTGACCCTGCTGCTTCTGGCTTGCAACTGACATCAGATGGGAAGCCAAAGATCTTAGATGTTATTGACTGGTACTTCTTTTTTTCAGCTTGCTGTACTATCTGTTTGTTGAACTTGTTATTTACTTATTATATTTTTAAGTTACTTGAGAATTTATTTTTTTATTTTTTTAGTACCGGGAGTGGAGATGTTGATACCTCAAAAGTGGTGAAGGCTGATAAAGATGGTCGAATTCAAGGAGCTTCAGGTTGTATTATTGCTGACATATTTGATGAACTTGTGATTATGGAAATGTGCAGTAGATTAATTTTGAATAAATTGATTTTACGTTTTTAATTTTAATTTATTAAATATAAACCAATCATTGTTCAACTTGTTGAATATAATTGAAATATATTTACTTATTTTGATAATTCAAATATTATAATATCTATAATACTAATTAAGTGCGAATTAATCTACAATTATGGTTCTTTGCTTATCGAGCAAAGGGAATAATTAAAATCATAGTGGAAATGCGATTCAACATAGAAAAGAAGTGTAATTCGACTTGACATGGGGGATATATAATTTTGCTTATCTTCTAATAAGTAGTATACTAAAATAAAATATTATTCTAATGTCAATTTAGTAATATAATAAGAGTATTTTTGTTAGTTCAAAAGATTATTCACATTTGTGATTATATATATTATTATAGCAAGAGATGGGAGTTCCTTTTCTTGTTCCTCGAGGTTTACTTGGTTCTGCATTGGAGTGGTTGCTAAAACTTACTGAATTAAATGCTAAATGATAGGTTATTCATGTAGTTTGTCTTCCGATTGATCAATTGGGTCTATTTTCATGTAATTCTTGGATAGTTTCTCCTTCACTTTATCTTTGTTAAGAAAATGTGTGAATCTTCAAATGTTTAGAGCATAGTGGATTATTCTCTTGTACTTGTGTGACAGTATTTAGCTTCTTGGCAATGTTCTGTGCTATTCTCTTTTTGTATATATCCTTGTAGCATAATCATGATTCTGACTTAGACTTTCTATTTTCTGATCCCATGTTCTGTTTTTTGTTAAAAAAATGATATATAGGGGCTTCATTGGTTGTCAATTCTTCTTGGAAAAACCCTTCTGGTGAGTGGCATGTGGGCTATAAATTGATTTATGAGCTCTTTACTGACACTTTGACTTCACGTATAAAGGTATGAACTATTTTCTGTCTAATTCATCAGAATTTTTGAATTTTTGCTATTGACCATGATAAATAAACTGATGAATGACTGTCTTCTTATTATTCCCTTCATTATTCATGTTGCAGAAAGAAAGAAAGAGAAAATGGGATGAAAAGAACCAGGAGGAGATTGCAAAGGCTGTATTGCATCTTGATGAATTTGATCAGGTTGTTGAAAATTCCACTTGCTAATCTCTTTCTGTATGATCATAGACATAGATATTCATATTTCAAATAGATTTTTCTTTAGTTTGAATAAACCTGGTATCATGCGAATTGTCAAATATATATTCCATATATATTTGCATGCATAACTAGTTCTTCAGATTTATTTATTTCTTGTGCTGTGACAGTGCTGTGTAGCTAATGCCTTAATAATATCTTCACTAATTTGGCAAGATTGACTTCAATTTGAAATATATGAGCACTGAGGGATGAGTTCGCTCTTTCTTTAGTTAGCAACAAAAAGATTACATGCTTTCTGTACTCAGTATCATTCATTTTGGTGATAAGTGATTATTTTAACCTTCTTATAATTCAAGTTTATTAATCGCTCATATGCTTCAAAATATGTTTGATTTCTTCCATGATAACGAAGGTTCTCTAGGGGTAAGTAGAAAAATCTTCCATGATAAAGATGGTGGGTAAATTTCTATCATCATACTTGTGCTGCATGCATTTATTATTATTACTCTATATAATTTTTTTACTATGTCCATGTATACAGAAATATACGAAAGTGGAGGATCTAAAATTGAAAAGGGCTCGTGAAGATCTCCAGAATAGAATAGACCTCCTAAAAAAGCAGGGCGATGTGAGTACCAAGGATTTATTAATTGCTTTTACTTAACTAAATTTACATTGTTCTGAGCTTTTCTCACGTTAATGTGCTAGAGCTATGATGATAAAGGACCTGTTATAGATGCTGTCGTATGGCATGATGGAGAATTATGGAGGGTTGCTCTTGACACTCAGAGTCTTCATGATGATCGTAAATGTGGGAAACTGGCTGATTTTGTGCCCCTAACTAATTACAGGTCTGTATCTTTGTCATTTATCTTATCACCTGGCTGACTACTCTTTCTTTGGCAGACATTTATACAAAAGCAATGAGGTGGGTTTTTTAATGATGGAGAATGTTATTAATGAAGCTCCATGCTAGACTTTGGCTTGGCTGGTTGCACGTGGCATTCTATTTGCATATTGTTTCATATTGTTAACCACTTGTCTTAAAAAATTTTAAGTGCCCCTCTTTGATTTTATGCTTCGTTTTTTCTGAAACAAACATAATATAATTATTATCTAACTCTACTGAAATAATCCTTGCAGGATTGAACAGAAATATGGCATATTTAGTGAATTAGATGCTTGTACATTTGTTGTTAATGTATATGACGAGGGAAACATCTTAAGTATTGTTACAGACTGCTCTCCTCATGCTACTCATGTTGCTGGTATTGCTACTGCTTTCCACCCACAGGTACTGTATGCTTAACTGATGGTTTATGGCATTTTCTTTTCAGAGTTCTCATAAAAATGTCTTCTGATTTGCATGATGGTTTAGGAGCCCTTGTTAAATGGTGTTGCACCTGGAGCCCAGATAATTTCTTGTAAAATTGGAGATGCACGCTTAGGTTCGATGGAGACTGGAACAGGCTTGACACGGGCACTAATAGCTGCTGTGGAGGTGGTTAAAAGTGCATTTTTCTGATGATTTATTCACCTTTGCGTTGTTATGGCCCTCGAGGCATTTATTATCTTGATTATTTTTAACCATCTGGCATATCTGCAGAATATTCATTCCTTTAATATGAGCATAGAACATATATTCATATTTTCTTTTGATGTTTGTATTCATTTTGTGTTGGTGGGTAGCTTGTTTAGCATATTGTCTCTGGTACTGCAAATGGTACTTGGGTGTCCCTTTGTGTCCATGTGTCATATCACTGACTTCAATCTGGTACATTTTAATTGTAACCATTTGGCTGTTTTACCTACTTTTTATTTCACAGCATAAATGTGATCTGATCAACATGAGCTACGGAGAACCTACATTATTACCTGACTATGGACGCTTTGTCGATCTTGTTAACGAAGTAAGAACTCCAAATTTTCCTTATAGGCATAATTGTTTAGTGTAGCATTTTCCTCTCTCTCTAAGATGTTATGGGTGTCATCTTTGGGTCTAATTTAGGTCGTGAATAAATATCGTTTGATATTTGTGAGTAGTGCTGGTAATAGTGGGCCAGCATTGAGCACAGTTGGTGCTCCAGGTGGTACCTCTTCAAGCATCATAGGAGTTGGTGCATATGTCTCTCCTGCAATGGCTGCAGGTGCTCATTCTGTAGTTGAACCTCCACCTGAAGGGCTTGAGTACACTTGGTAAGATAATTCCAATTCTTCCATATTTGGCCGTCAAACATATAGTCTCACTTTTTCCAGCTCTCAATCCTTGTCCTTGTTCATCTTTAACTCATTGAAATTGGTTGCAACGGATGCAGGTCCAGCCGAGGACCAACAGCTGACGGAGATCTTGGAGTTTGTATAAGTGCTCCTGGAGGGGCTGTTGCCCCTGTTCCTACTTGGACTCTCCAAGGGCGCATGCTCATGAATGGAACATCAATGGCGTCTCCATCTGCTTGTGGGGGAATCGCACTGCTTATTAGTGCTATGAAGGTTTTTCTTTGGATTATTTGAGTTCCTTTATTTCAGTTTTTGATTGTTTGTTTCCCCTCTCCTTTTTTTCCCTCTGGTTGTGGTGTCTAAAGGAAAATTATCTAATGTTGTCTGTAGGCTGCGGGAATTCCTGTGAGCCCATATAGTGTAAGGATAGCTCTTGAGAATACATCCATTCCTGTAGGTGGTTTGCCCGAAGATAAGCTAACCGCTGGACAAGGGCTTATGCAAGTTGACAAGTAGGAAATTTGGCCATAGCCTTTGCTTCTTTATATATTATTTCTTAGTTCTGAACTTCTTTGATTCTTATGTCTGGCAGAGCATATGAATATATACAGAAGTCTCAAGATCTTTCATGTGTTTGTTATCAAATAAAGGTCAATCAATCTGGAAAATCAAGTAAGTTTAGGTTGATGTGCTGAAAAATGCTATCCAGTGTTCAATGTGTTCAGTACTATTATATTTACGATCCAAAAATTTGTGGATGTTCATCAAATATCAGAGGCAAGCCTCAAATCATTAATAGAAGAGTTTTTTGTTTTAAATTGATAAACTCTACCTAGTGCCAAGAGCAATAATGATAAACTTTTTATGTTTTATCTAACTTCTTAAGGACTTGCTTTGATATCGGGAGTCAGCTTTTTTCTGATTTTTATTTAATATCCTGTTTATTATGAGCATCCATTTCGCAAATGAGAATGTTTAGAAGCTTGAGTTCTCTCAATGGATTTTGGATTTACTTCTGCTATGGAACTTAACTATCTTTCGCGCTAGTTTGACATGGGGAAGTGGTGATTTAGTGGTAGTAGGTGGCAAAGTTGCTTTGTTACCTATTCCATTAGGAACTGCTTGTCCTTTGGTCCATCTCATTCATGCATTTACAATCCATTTTACTGTGTATTTCACTTGCAGCTCCTATATCACGAGGTATCTACCTAAGAGAGGCTACTGCTTGCCAACAGTCTACTGAGGTGTGCTGATTTATATACTTTATAACTTTTTTGTACATGGCTACTTTTTTGCTCTTTGCTTTTCATTTATTACTAAATAATTATGTGGGGTTCCCTCCATCAAGTGTTCATTTTCAAAAGGAAATAAAAAATGATTATTTTACTTTCTGATATTCAATCCCCACCCACCTTACAACTTCATGTTTTCAGCTTATCCTTGATTTTTAAAGCTGCTAAACTTACATCTTAAATAGTGGGCAGTGCAAGTTGAACCAAGGTTTCATGATGATGCAAGTAAATTAGATCAATTGGTTCCCTTTGAGGAGTGTATTGAGCTACGGTCTAGTAATAATGCAGTTGTGAGAGCACCTGAGTATCTTCTCCTCACTCATAATGGGCGCACCTTCAAGTTAGTAAACATACTTCACTACCCATATGAAAGTTCTTATTTCTAATAAATTATGTGCAGTTTGTCTATCAACTCCAATTTTTTTTTTCATTTTTGTGAACTTCATATTACTAAAATTTATTTATTTTGCCATTGCCATCCTCTTGAGTTGTAAGGTAGATGAATCAAAATTTCTGTAATTTCCATATTTGATGTGTTAAGTAATGTTATCCCACATTGTTAACTATTGGGTTTTATATGGTTTTATGTTAAAGTTGGGCCTCTCCGCCTCTTGCTAATGGGTTTATGGTTGGATGATTAAGATGTTTGAGTCTGGGTTTTGTTATGTTGTTCTTCCAGTAAAGTTGTCCATGTGTAGGTCCTAACAGCTACACAAAAGAGGAGTATTAAGTAGTGTTATCTCATATCTGTTATGCATCGGGTTTCTAGTGGTTTTATTGGGCCCTCCATCTCTTACCAATTGGTTTTGGGTTGGATGCTTAGATTTGTGATCTTGGAAGATTGCTTGTTTGATAATGGTGCATTATTTTCGTTTCTTTTCAGTGTAGTTGTTGATCCCTCCAATCTGGCTGATGGGCTGCACTATTATGAAGTATATGGAATTGATTGCAAAGCCTCATGGCGTGGTCCTTTGTTCAGAATTCCAATTACTATAACAAAGCCCAAGGCTGTATTGAATCGGCCACCACTGGTTTCATTCTCAAAGATGTCATTCCTTCCAGGTTATTTTGTCATAGAATTCGTCCCAACTTATATTTTCTGTACCCTTTATACATTAAAAATTCTTTCATGCTATGATTGTTCCATGAGTTGATTCCCTTTTTCTCATTTGTGGTTGTCTAGGCCACATAGAACGAAGGTATATAGAAGTACCGCTTGGTGCTAGTTGGGTTGAGGCTACCATGAGGACATCTGGGTTTGATACTAGTAGACGATTTTTTGTTGACACCGTTCAGGTATTGCATGCACTTTGAATCCATACCAGATTGACCTAAGCCTTGACTTGTTTTAAAATGTGCAGCTCTGTCCATTGAGAAGGCCTATCAAGTGGGAGAGTGTTGTAACATTTTCTTCTCCTACTGCCAAAAGCTTTGACTTTCCTGTTGTAGGTGGTCAAACAATGGAATTGGCAATAGCTCAGTTTTGGTCAAGTGGCATGGGAAGTCACGAGACGACTATTGTAGATTTTGAGGTAATTTTCTGTCAAAAAATCTAGAAACTTTCTTCCGTTAATAACTTTTCTACTGATTATTTGATCGGTTCATTTTTTATTTTATTTTATCTCCTACTATCACTACTGCTTCTATAATTGCTCGGTTAGTGAATATTTGCCACCCTAGACCATTTTGTTGAGGTTGCACTTGGATGGTCTACTTTTCTTTTTCAATTTTCTTGATTTTCTGCTTTCTTCTCTAGATGTCTCCCCACCCTGGGGCCATGCCTATGTCAAAGATGCTTTATCCTGCATAAGTTTTGTTTTAGTTTTGGCTTGTGAGAACCTTACCAAGTATCTTTTACGTATTTACTGTTGCATGCTCTGTAAGTTGTGGTATCTCAATGAAGCGAACATGGGAATACTGTTTTAAATTATCTTGCATTTGAGAGTCTTATGTTTGGGTTTTTTTTTTTTTTTGTATGAATGGTTTAGATCGTCTTTCATGGAATTGGAGTCAACAGAACTGAAGTAGTCCTTGATGGAAGTGAAGCACCCATCAGAATTGAGGCTGAAGCACTATTGGCCTCTGAAAGACTTGTCCCTACTGCTACTTTAAACAAGGTAATGAAGTCTATCCCGTACAGTACCATGTAGGCCATTTAGGCTTTCTCTTCCTTTGGACTTTTTGCTTTCCTTTTGATGTGCTTGCTTGGATTTAATAAGACATTCTTTTTTAATTTTCTGACTTTTTATATGTTCAATATGCAGATAAGAGTTCCTTATCGACCTACTGAGGCAAAACTTTGTACTCTTCCAACTAATCGTGACAAATTACCATCAGGGAAACAGATACTGGCATTGACATTAACGTGTGTATTTTTTCAGTCGCTTGTGGCAGAATGTCCTTTATATGTGTATATGTAATCGATCACTTCAATTACCGTGTGTGCGCTTTACTTTTTTTGCTTCTACAGTTACCACTTTAAATTGGAAGATGGAGGAGAAGTGAGACCGCATATTCCATTGCTCAATAATCGTATATATGACACAAAATTTGAGTCCCAATTTTACATGATTTCTGACACAAACAAGGTACATTTTTATTGGTACTGTCAATCATTTTGAAAAGAATCAGTAGCAACAAATCTGGACAAATATGCTTTATTCCATATCATGTAGAATCCACATTTTACATCTCCAGTGCTTTGTTCTGTTCTACCATAATGGGTTTCTAATTTGCTCCTACTTCCTTCTTGTGCCGCAATTTTGCTGACCTGTTAAAATCCTTTTTGCTCTCATTAATTATAGCGTGTATATGCAATGGGTGATTGTTATCCAGCCTCTTCACAACTTCCAAAGGGTGAATACACACTGCGACTGTATTTAAGGTACATATAGATGTGCTTTATACTAAAAATTCATGCCTCGTTTGGTTATTTAGTATATTAAATCAAGGAAATGCAAGCTTAACCATACATAAGTGTTAAAATAATTAGTACAAATTCAAACTCAAAATTAAAAGGATGAGTAAAACTCTAGTACAAAAAAGACCTTGAAAATAAGTAAAAAAATTTCCTTCCATTTGCTGAAACCAAGTCATGTGTGTGGCTAAAAATTATCAAATGAAATTAGTTTATTTTGGATACTGATGTGGCTTTTCTCCTCCCTAGCCCCCAAACAACTCCTTTATAGGCCCTCTGTTCTGGTTTTAGCTAATTAAAGGAATTCCTGAATATCACGATTATCTTGTAACTTTGAGATTGTCTGTTCTTATATTCCATTTTCTTTCTTGTTTTTGAAGGTTTAGGAAATTGGTTTTGTAGTAGGATAGCTGCAAACAGGAATTCTCATCCTATCAATCTCTTCTAATGAGATGCTTCAATCCAAGCTTGCTTTCACTTACATTGACTTATCATGTTTCAGGCATGACAATGTCCAGTACTTAGAAAAAATGAAGCAATTAGTTCTGTTTCTGGAAAGGAATTTGGAGGAAAAGGTAATATTGTGTCTTTGTTTGTTTGTTTTCTTTATTCACGTTAGAAATGGCTCTATATTAAAAGCACTGCTTCTAAATTACAAGGCATGCATGCAGAAAATGGTTTAACCATTGCCTCTTAGGTCTTGTATTTTTTATATTGGCATAATAGTAGATGTATTGTCAAATTGCTTTAAATAGTATTGATTTCTTTAGCTATTTTCATCTTCCATGGTTGTTTGGAAAGGTTTATGAGGTATGCTCATTACTATCCCTGTGGTTATTTTGAAATCAGGACGTTATTCCATTGAACTTTTTCTCTGAACCAGATGGCCCTGTGATGGGGAATGGTACCTTTAAATATTCTATTTTGGTTCCAGGGTATGTCTGATTTCGAATATATGTAATTCATCTAGACTATCCACAGCAATCCTGTCCAATTTGTTTTCTTATGTTTACTCTCTAATTAACTTGAAGCATTATTTTTCAGGATAAAGGAATCATTTTATTTAAGTCCACCAAACAAAGATAAGCTTCCAAAGGTATTACATTTTTTGAAGTCTCTTTTACTTAAGTAAACAGCATAGAAGATGTAACAATTGAATTGTTCCTGCAGTGTTCCTCACAAGGATCTGTATTGCTGGGAGCAATATCACATGGGAAGCTATCATATGCTGGAGAGGGGAAAAATCCACAGAAGAATCCTGTATCATATCAGATATCTTATGTGGTGCCACCCAGCAAGGTTGTGATACTTTTGCCTTTACCTATGTAATATTTACATATTTCTATTACTGCTTGTATGGTACTTATGGAAAGGCCTAATAATGCTTCTATGGTTAAGTGATGCACTCTGGAGCTTTACTTCCATGTTTTGCATTCTTCTTTCTTCTGCCATGACTCATGGCATTTTATTGACAGATTGATGAAGACAAAGGCAAAGGTTCTTCTTCAGCTAGCACTAAACCTATGGCCGAACGTTTACAAGAAGAGGTACTTGCACAAATGTTTATGCTAACCTTGATATTTGGTGATCAAATAGTTGCAAAGTTTTTTTCTCATACTTTTTAAATGTTGTCAAACTATAACAATCTCTTATATTAACTTAATGATTTTTTTTGCCCAGATATTCATATAATCACTTAGGTGTTTTTTGCTTTGAATAGTTCATTTATTTTCAAAAATTTTTACTATTGTATGGTATCAATTAAGATAACCGGAACAAATTTCATCAACATCAATTAGCTTTTTAAAACATTTGTTTTCTCTGGTGTTAATATATGGAGTAATGCTTGTTCAATTCCTCAATCAGGTTCGAGAAGCAAAAATAAAGGTTTTTGGAAGCCTGAAGCAAGATAGTGATGAAGATCGCTCAGAATGGAAAAAATTAGCTCAATCTCTCAAGGTTAGAACTCTCTGTCGTCCTTTCTTTAGTTTAGGTGTACTCTATGCGAAGAGGATATATTTCTTTATGAGGAGTCATCCTCTCTCCCTAAGCATTACTTTCTCCACTTTCTGTTGAAGGGTCTCTTGGTTAGTGAATGCTACATTGCAAGTCTAGTATATATCAGGTTGAGTGTTCTGTTTTTTTCTTTTCAAATAGCGGTTTGCTTGTAGCAATATTATAGATAGGAATAAGTGGTATGCAAAATTTACGTACAAGTTATACCTGAAAAATAATTTGCAGCACCTAAGTTTATTAGTTCTTTAAGTACAAGCTGATTATTGTCTTATAACTGTCTAAATGGCTGTCAAATGGCAGAGCAGATTTAGCGGCCTCCATTTTCAGTCCGGTTAATTCTTTAGTGGGAGAAGTGTGCTATTGTAGCTTGTTGTAGTCAATCGTGTTTGAGTTGCCATATAATTCCTGAAACTAGATGAAAACATGTCTAAATCTGGAAGTGGATGTTTTTGGAGCTGCTTGTCTTAGGCAGTCATTAGTGTGCTGTACCTATTTTAATATGTAACATGTGTTCTTTGGCAGTCTGAGTACCCTAAGTACACTCCATTGCTTGTAAAGATCTTGGAAAGTTTGCTTTCCCGAAGCAATATTGCGGACAAAATCCACTATTATGACAAGGTTAGTCGTATTGAAAACATATTTTGGTATGAAAATGCTGATGGCTCTCTTGAGTTTGCTTTGTAAAGTGTCTTGTTGAGGTTTTTCCCTTCATTTTGTTTTGTGCTTTGCTGCCATGTAACTCTTCTCAGTTGCTCAATGTTGCTAATCTGAACTACCTTCAGAGATATAATATGGTAAATCAATGAGTCACTTCAGAGTGGATTTTACTTATATAACTCGTAAAGATGACATATAGGCATGCCTAAAAGTTTTTTTTTTCATTTTTTGTATTAAGTGGAAAGTATCCTTATAGGTTGCTAGCTTTCATATTCTTTTTTTATTTATTTTTAAGCATAACGATATTTAAGTTAGCCCCATGAAGGCCTAAAAATTTGAACCCTCTCTTGGTTCTAGCGGGGGACTTGTTGAAAGTTCATATGCTGCATCTACTGGAGATGCTTGAAGTTTATGTATTTAGCAAAAAATACTGGCTAGATTATATAAAATTACCAAACATAAGAAGTAGCTAAGAGACTGACATTAAGGTTGTCAGTTTATCTTTTACAGTACTCAAAACTGAAATGGAAAATCTGAAATAAATGCTTTCCTTAACTAATATAGTTGAACTTTTCAGGTTATAAGTGCGGCAGATGACATATAGTTGTATTGAAAACATATTTTGGTATGAAAATGCTGATGGCTCTCTTGAGTTTGCTTTGTAAAGTGTCTTGTTGAGGTTTTTCCCTTCATTTTGTTTTGTGCTTTGCTGCCATGTAACTCTTCTCAGTTGCTCAATGTTGCTAATCTGAACTACCTTCAGAGATATAATATGGTAAATCAATGAGTCACTTCAGAGTGGATTTTACTTATATAACTCGTAAAGATGACATATAGGCATGCCTAAAAGTTTTTTTTTTCATTTTTTTGTATTAAGTGGAAAGTATCCTTATAGGTTGCTAGCTTTCATATTCTTTTTTATTTATTTTTAAGCATAACGATATTTAAGTTAGCCCCATGAAGGCCTAAAAATTTGAACCCTCTCTTGGTTCTAGCGGGGGACTTGTTGAAAGTTCATATGCTGCATCTACTGGAGATGCTTGAAGTTTATGTATTTAGCAAAAAATACTGGCTAGATTATATAAAATTACCAAACATAAGAAGTAGCTAAGAGACTGACATTAAGGTTGTCAGTTTATCTTTTACAGTACTCAAAACTGAAATGGAAAATCTGAAATAAATGCTTTCCTTAACTAATATAGTTGAACTTTTCAGGTTATAAGTGCGGCAGATGAGGTGATTGATAGTATCGATGCAGATGAACTGGCAAAACTCTTTTCACTTAAAGCTGATCCTGAGGATGAGGATTCAGAGGTTTGTTTTTAAATTGTCAATTTGCTCTTCCCTCTACCCTTTCCATCATTTTGCTCATACTATGCTGGACATCCTCTTAGTAAATTCAGCCAAGTATATTATCAGAATTGAAGTTGCTAAACGTATTTTTTGTTCTTGACTTTTATTTTTCAATGGTTATGATTGTCTCCAAGGTGTTTCCTGTGCTGCATTTATGCTTTAGTGCATCATTAGGGGTTTAGTGTTTGCGGTTTATACACAAAATGGATGAGAACCCACCCCCCTTTTTTTTAATTTCTTCAGAAAAATAAGAAGAAGATGGAGACAACTCGTGATCAGTTAGCAGAGGCACTGTACCAAAAAGGACTTGCACTGGCTGAGATTGAATCTATAAAGGTATTCTTTGGTATATGTATCACCTGGTTATTTTCCAATTTAAATAAACTTATTATCCAACTGATATTGGTTATTTTCTAATCTTTTCTTCAAAGTGGAAAGAAACATTGACATACATATTCACAAAGAAAAGTGAACTTTATAAGTCCATTACAGAGATGAGGATATGAAGCAATGGCACAAAAATAAAACCCACGGCCGTTATACAAAACCTATTATTTTGGTAGAGCTGAGGGAATTTAATGTCTTGAACTAATCTCCATTCTGCATTACATTTTTCTTGCTAGTTCGTTGGTGAATTTGATAGGTCTCATTACTAGTTTTAGCTCAGGTTCTGTTACGTTTTTCAGCATGTCTACCACATTGATGTTGACGACTTCTAGTGAGATTGTCCACGTGTAGGATGTGTGAGCTATACGTGAGGGAACTGTTAAGTGATTTTATCCTACATACGTTAAATATTAGGTTTTCTGTGGTGTTATATCGGGCATCTCCACCTATTACTAATTGGTTTTATGGTGCTGAGACTGTTTATATCAGCATGTTTATGGTGGTTTATCGTCTTCATTGGAATTAATCATTTTCTTCATCACCATTATAGGGTGAGAAACCTTCAGCCTTGGCTGCAAGTGAAGCTGTCAGCTCTGATCTCCGGTCAGACTTATTTGAGGAAAACTTTAAAGAACTGACAAAATGGGTAGATGTGAAGTCCTCTAAATATGGCACCCTCTATGTACTGCGGGAGAGGCGATTTGGGAGGCTTGGAACTGCACTGAAGGTATTTTCTTTTGTTACAATCCTAGTAAGCACTAAAAAGAAGTTACCTGATGAAATTTTCAATTGATGAGTTGAATGGTATTTTGTTTAAAGTACATTTGAAACATTGACAATAATAATAAAGGAAACTATCTACTTAAACCGGTATAAAACTAGATTGATATTACACCCTTTTTTTGTCTTTTTGTACCATTAATATTTTAATGGTCTTGTCATTTTCATATTTCATTTATATAGATCATGCATATTAAATTTTACATAAATTAAATTTTCAATTATTTATTTTATTTAAAAAACTTTCAACTATTCAATAAATATTAATATATACAATATTTTAGATCTATCATATTGAATCAGTTCAAACATTTGCATGTATGATAAGTATAATTATATCGATAAATTCAACAGTTGGGTTGTTAAAATATTAATCATTCAAAAAGATATTAAATGATATAGGTGTAAATGGATCCCTTAAGATTATTGATGCATTTATTATTATTTGAATTCAATGTATAGCATAGATGGGTACCAAATTTAGGGAGGGGGAGAAACATGGGTATTAAGATTCAATCCCCCACCCCACTTGTCTCTTCCCTCTTTCAATATAAACCACTAATATCATAATGGGAATAAAGAATTGGAAGGGAAAGAACGAGGACTGTAAGAAACTTGGATGGTCAATGCTTTATATCACTTGTCAGCTTGGAAAAAAAATGTTCGAATACAATGTGGAATGATTCTCTATCCCTTAATATGTTTTTAGGCTTATGCTAGTTACTGCCTTAGGCTGTTCACAAGTAATTTTCCGATACAACATTAGTTGACTTCAAATGTGGTTAGTTTCCCCTGTACTGGAACTTAAGCTCAAGTATCTGCTATTGTCGCAGGTACTAAATGACATGATTCAGGATGATGGAGAGCCACCAAAGAAGAAATTCTACGAAATGAAGCTGTCATTGCTGGATGAGATTGGATGGAATCATTTATCAACGTATGAAAGACAATGGATGCATGTGCGGTTCCCACCAAGCTTGCCCCTGTTCTAAGGTTAGTAAATTTTATGAGACCCAATTTCAATTTGATGAAAGACATTGAACATTTTAAGGAATTGATGATAGCTTGTCATAATAATAAACCAAGGAGATGATTGTACTTTACCCCTTATCTGTCGTAATAGAAAAACACCATGACGTGTTTCCCCTTACAAGAGTTGGGGATTTGTTTGAGGTCAGTGTTGGTCGTGCAATTATAGATGAACGTTATCACTGTTTAATTTTATCTTTGTATGCGTTGTATTAGAACTAAGCTAAAATTTACAACAAAAAAAAAATCAATGTCATGATTTTCAGTAATTTAAATGTTCTCTGTCATGGTTAAAAGAAAGGCAGGTGGAAGATCCAATCAATCAGAGCTTGGTGTTTTTTTCTTGGTTTAAAATTGTGGTTAATTTGATTTCATAATTTAATCAATTTTTTTTTAAAAGAATCATTTTTGGGTATTTGTAAAGAAGGGGATGGGAAAGGATTGTTTAGGAATTTTTTAGGAGTTTACCGGTAAAAAGTACGGTTATATGTATAATATATGACCTATAGAATAGAATTAAATTAACATTAAACTAACACTAAGAATTGGAATATAATTGGGCAAAGTTTACATATGGCAATTGTTCATCAACTTAAATCTTAGTATTGAATTTGGTGTTAAAGAATAGAAACAAACATAAGTTTGTTAGTAGGTCATAGTTGGATCTAGATTGATTAGATCGTGAATTTTTTGAACTGGAATAAAAAATCGATTGAGCTTGGTTGAATTAATCATTATTTAATTTAAATTGGATTGAGAATCACAACCGTTGATTCGGTTCGGTGATCATTTATTTATTTATTTATTGTTGGAATAGAATAGTGAATGAGTATTATAATAGACTAATAAAAAAAAATAGAATCGAGTATCATAAACGAATTAATATTGTATTTGTATTCCTATAATTTAAGAGAATAGATATAAGAAAAAGCCACGAATGATTAATAATTCTGCATTTAATTATATAGACAAGTGGGCAGGCCAATTTTTACAGAAATAAGAAATTGAACAAGGCCTACTTTGAGGGAGAGTAAGAGGAGAGATTTGCTACCAAGAGCTTAAAAGAATCAGAAATCACAATAAATCATTAACAACAAAAACAAAATGAATTAAGATAGGGGTTAGAGTGAGAAGACGAAAAAGAAATTATATATTTAAAGAAATGTCAAATTAAATGGAGTATAATCTAATCACACAGAGATTGAGATATACCTTGTGACGGAGTGTTATACTGAAATTGAATGAGCTAGGTGGTTTATGGCTTGATTGGGTGAGGAAGATGAATGTGAATAGATATCTGGAGGAATTTTTCTTCTACACCAAACAACAATTCAGATGTATTGTATTCAATACCTGAATTGTAATGGGAACTTAAACAGCCCATCTCATAATAGGTTACGCACTTAAACCTAACCTTTTGTTTGGTTGTTGATTTGAGAATTAAGCCTAAACGTGTGAAATGCATAGCCTATTGCAACCAATCAAATTTGGTGTTAATGTTCTTTAACTATAAAAATTTTACCATATTTGGGAGAGATTATATCTGAGGGCCAGACATTTGTCTTCCTCTATACGATCAAAGGAGCACTCAAAACCATCAATAAAACAACCTTACCTTCCAATGCTATCCATAATACAAAACATAATAAGGAATATATAATGCACGTGTTACCAAAATTGCACCTTGTACTTTTAATGAGTACAAAATGAATAATTCAAATCAATTACGTTTCGATTTTCATTCTACAAACCGAATTTCCTATTTTTACTAGGAATCTTGTTCTAAGGGATAAAAAAAACATTAATGGTCATTTAAGGAAAAAATTTAGAAAATTATCATTTAATTATTTAGTTTCTGCTTTATAAACAGTTGTTTAACTTAAAATAAAATATCTAAGTAATCCAAATTAGTTTTTATTATAGAGCTTTGAAGACCCTAGAACTCAATGAAATTTATCAATTACAATAAAAAAGGTAAATCAGCATTTAGTATTTGAACTTGTCAATCTTTTCCACCTTAGTTCTAGAAATTTTTTTGTCAACATTAGTCTTAAAACGCGATAATTTTTTTTAATTTGATATTTAAATTTTAATTTCATTAAAGTGTGATGACATGATACACATGAGTTTTTATCAAAATAAGATAAAAAATTAAAATGGTATAAGATGTAGATTATCTACAAAAATAGGACATTTCTACATGTCATTTGGAACCAACCTTATTAATTCAAATTTATTTTCAAGTAAAAAAAAAAACAGAAGAAAACTCAAATTCTAAAATAAAAAACAAATATTGTCTATCTTCAATTTTGATCTCTAACAAATCTTTTTTTCCACTGTTTTGTTTGTGACCCATAAACAATTGAAACTTGTTTTATTCATTTGGAAAGGTAGGTTTAAATAGGGGTTTCAGTGCTGCTACACTGTTACACGATACCCTTTAGAACGTTGTATTTTTTTCCTTCAGTTTTTTTTTTATAAAAGTAATTTTTTTTTAAATTTCAAATGGTGTTGTTTGGCTCATTGGCAGTATCACCTTAAAAATATTATCTTTTTTTTTTCTTTTGTCAATAGTCTTAAAAAAATTAAATCAATATCATCAATATGTCAAGCGGTATCACAAAAAAATATTTTTTTCGTATTCGTATATTATTTGTATTGTATTTAGGAAAAAACATATTGATGGTACCACTTAAAAATATTTTTTTTAACGAATATGATTGGCTTAGGGGAAAGCCTAGAGTATCGACTGATATATTAGTGGCACTTAATAGTACTATAAAAAAATTTCATTTTTGTAAATTGAATTATTATTTAATTAAAAAACATAAATTTAATTCTGTTGATTTACATAACCAATTAAAAGAAAAAATTACATCGAAAAAATACAAACACGAAGAAAAATATCAACTAATTAAAACTTTGAAGCCTTATTTATGAGATTTTTTTTTTTTTGCTACTAACTAAGTTATAGAAATTATTCTCCCTTGAAAAATTTGGCCATGTAAAAGATGCCCTTATGTGTACATCAAATCATTGTTTATTTCATTACCAAGAAGTTCTTCTGAAATCTGGGTTTCGAATTTGAATTCTGAGGTAAACATTTCGTCATTCACCGATGCATAGCTCAACCCATCTGGAAAATCAATGTCAAATGATCCTAAATATGCACTCAAGAAAGGGTCCTGAAATTTTGAATTCAAACCATGGTTAAATCCATTTAAGGAAGCCGAATTCGTGACACTTTCACCTTCTTGATCGATTGATAACCACTCTGCGAACAAAAGCGTTGGCATCAGGCTGCCGTGAGGCTCGTTAGAGAAGTTTAATTGCCTTGCAACGGTTTGATCGGTACTTATCAATGGCTTTTCGATGTGATGGAAGGATTCAAAGCTCGGGATTCGCATGTTGGCTAAGTTTCGAGGAGACAGAGCGGAATCAGTGTTTTCCGAGCTAGATGTGGTGTATGGGGTCCTGGTTTGAGGTTCCAGTTCTTCAGCTTTTGCAACTCTTTTCTTCAGATGGGAATGCCAATAGTTCTTAATCTCATTATCAGTTCTTCCAGGCAAATTTTGTGCAATTTGGGACCACCTAGTCAATTAAAGAAAAAACATGGCATCCTAGTTAGTTTCATTGCAAAAACCATTGTTGACTTTAGCAATAATGCTACCAACTACATTATTAATTTGAGTTCATATTTGTCTCCGGACATTCGGATTTTTTAAACACATATTCGGATATAAATGTCGGTTACGAAAAACTTACTTGTTGCCTAACAAATGGTGAAGGGTTAAGATAGTGTCTTCCTCTTGAGGTGAAAACATCCCTCGTTTTAAACCCGGTCTCAAGTAATTAATCCACCTTAATCTGCAACTTTTCCCATTCCTTTGTAAACCTGTGTTTTGTTAACTTGTAAGCTACGGTATCCCTATTTTTTAAAAAATACGTTCCTGTTTGATAATCGTGTCTATAGCAGAAATTACTGCCCAAATCAAAGAAAACCTGGTGCATTTCAATAATCAGCAGCACTTGCAATGCACTTGAATACAAATAAACTGCCAGATTATTTGCAGAGGACCCAATGTCATTTATGTTTAAATGCAATTTAGCCCATTGGAACCCTACAAATACATTAAATGGCATGTGTGTATACATATAGACTGACCTGCATTGATGGCAACAGAGGTCCAGCAACCATGGCCATGTTTGAGGACATAGTTTCTAAGCTTAAGGTCTTCTTCAGGTGACCATAACCCCTTTCTGTGCTTAGCTCTTGGCTTCTGATCTGATGATCTAGAACCCATTTTTGCTTGCTTGAAACTCAAAGAGATTAGCTTTAAAAACTTATACAACAAGATAACTAAAAGCCACGAGGTTGAAGGGGCAAGCTACAGGAACAGTACCAAAAGCAATAAATAGGCAACCCCAAAAAGATTATAAAATAAAGCTGAAATTAGTTGTAGGTTTAATCATTTTAAAAATGGAAAAATTGTGGAATAAACAATTAACAATGTGGGATTTTCTTTATTTCTTTTCCTATTTTTGTAATTTTATTTTATTTTATAAGGGTAAGATTTGGGTTGTTTGAAAATCGAATCTGATTTTGGTGTCAATTGAAAATTATTTGTGAGAGTCGAACTCTAGTATTAACTAGAATGTTAATGAATACTCATTCAACCCATGTTTTCCATTGCAATTATTTTTAAGCTGATATGATTAAGCTGTTGCTCATGTTCATTTCACGAACCATGAAAAATAATATTTTCAGAGTTTATACATGTCTCTTCTAACAATGTCCTTTTTAGAGCTCGAACTTAAATTGCCTTTTTGAATGTACAATGTATCTTATTGTTGCACTCAACTTGAGCATTAAATTTTAAGCTCGAGCTCGATTATATTAAGCTCTTTCTAATAATAACAGTAATAATATAATCTCATAATATAAAAATATATTAAAAAAAACCTCAATAAGACTCGAGGGTTGTTTGAATAAAGTATTATAGTGTTAGAATTCGACTTGTCCAATAACTTGAACGATCAAACTCAAGTTCAACTCAATTATTACCAAACTAAATTCGAATTTTTTTTCAATAAAACTTAAATAGCTTACAAGTATCTCATTTACACCCGTAGAACAACAATATTTTTTACATTATTATTGACTTCATTATACCTAACCTCTTAAGTTCTTGATGGACCAAAAATAAAAGAACAAAACCTTCCAATAGTAAGATTAAGGTTTTATTATTATTATTTATAATTCTAGACCACTTACTGGTGGAATTAGTTACAAAATTCGATGTTAATACTTATTTTATATATTGCAATTATCTCCAATAATATAAGTTTAAACTCTTTTTTTTTTTTTTTACTTCTTAGTACGCAGGGATATTTTTTTTAATTCTTTGGTATCTTCCAGGTAAGCATAATTTCTTTATATTTTCGTTGAAATTGCTTCTTGTTCTTTAGTTGACTTCATAGAAATATGTGTATATGTTGTAATAAAACTACCTTTCAATGCCAAATTCATAAACACTTTATCCAAACATATCTTACCTTTCGATTAATATTTGAATTTATTTTTAATTTGATATTTGAGTTTATTTTTAATGTTTAATTTAGTATTTAAATTAAACGTTATCATATGATTCAATAAATATTTCACACATATACTTAGTACTGAATTGAGACAAAAAAAAATTAATATTAAATTAAAAAAACTCATATGCTAATTTGAATATTGAAACTAAATTTAAGTACCAATTAATAGATTAATCTTATCAAATAACTCGATGTTTTAATAAATCTAATTACAAATAAATAATAATCCATATATATATTGACAAAACATAATTACTTTTTTTTACAAAATTTCACTAACCTCTTCAAAAAATTTGAAATTTACATATTGACTCCATAACTTAAACCAATCAACATGAAGACCATAATTAACAAACTTTTCCACATTTTAATTAGCCCACATAAAGCTATTGTTTTAAAATATTAACAAGTTAGGTGAGGTGATTAGTATTTAATTAATTTATTGATTAAAAAATAAAACAAATATGTGAACTCGTTTTGGTATTTTACGATGTTACCGACAATTTGAGCTTTTGTCCTCAGCAATCATTTTAATTCCTATTTTAAATTAATGCTGAAATTCAATTAATTGGTGCATAAATTTGACCATCCAATTATTTATATACTATATGTTATTTTTTTAATATAATAATTAATGTTTTTGTTATTTAATAAAACGCGTGTTATATAATCATATGGTTTTTATTTTAGAAAATCTGGTTGTCGGGATTATGACCTAATCATTTAATTATTATTTTATTTCTTTCAATTATATGCTAATCATTTATCAATTATCGATTGCTAAAATCATTTATCAATTAAGCTATATTATTTTTTAAATATATGAGTTCTTATTTAATTTATTTAAATTTAGAGCTTATAGTTACATTTTGCTTAATTTCTTAATTTCATTTAATTTTATTTAGGTTTAGAAGATTATAAGAACCTTCGTTAATAAAACGATAAAATTTAGGGGGGTTTAAAAATATTTTTATTAAAATATATCTTATGTCAATTATGACTCATTCTTCAAATTAGATTAAGAGCCATTTGACAAATTGTGTCTAAGTTTTTTTTTTTAATTGGAATAAATAATATTTAAATGAATAAGAAAAAGTGTTATGGCCTATGGATTAAGTTTTAATATAAAATAGATATAATAATAAATTTAATCCTTAATGTTTATATTTTTCTCAATTCAATCATTATTTTTTTAGCTAAATTTGGCTCTAAAACTTTCAAAAAAAATTGAATTGTTTTTTTAATAGAAATGGTGACTAAAAAATTAATTTTTATTAATGTTGGTCTGACAACCCGTGAAATAGTTTATGTGTAATTTATGCTGACATGATACTGACATCAACAAATAATTTAGAAATTATAAAAAGAATTTTAAAAATATAAAAATATTATCATGAAGTGCACGTGAATTGCCATGCAGGTTGTCATGTTTAAAAAAATTAACATTTTAGTTAATACTTCCATTAAGAAAATAACAATTTGATTCTTTTTTTTTAATGTTGACGGTTAAATTTGACTATTTTTAAAAGGTTAAGAGCCAAATTTTGCTTAAGAAAAAAAAAGGGAGAATACAAATTAAATTGATAATAAAAATGTAAACACTAAGAGCTAAATTTATTATTATGTCAATCAAATAATTAGATATTATTAATTTGCTTAATACTTTGTATATACAATTTATATGAATAGAACATAAAATATAACTCATGATGGATAGACAAAAATCTACCTAGCCTAGTTTGTTTTCAAGGGCGGAGCTAAGGAGCTGGTATGGACTCGGCCCCTAAAATGAAAATTTTTCCATTTAAGTCACTTTATAATTTATAAAATTTTAAATTAGTAATGTTAAAATTGCAATTTACCTCCTCAAAAATGATAAAAAAAAATTGATTTAATCCTTTTAAAATTATAAAGATATAGACTATTAAAATGATAAAATTTTATATTTTTTATCATAAAAATATATAATTTAATTTTATTCCCTAAAAAAAAATTCACTCTGCCCCTAGTTGTCGCGTTTGTATAGTTGCCACCATAATTACGAAATGTTAGCAACCTAGGGATAAGCACAGGCTTCGACGGTAAAATTATATTTGATCCCTTTAAAAATTGTAAAATTTTAAATTAATACAATGAATTTTTTTTATTTTAACCTCTAAAAATTTGTGTTTCAATTCCGACTCTTTAAAAATAATAAATCTACCCTATAACTTCTCTAAAGATTATAAATTAATACAACAATAAAATCATATTTTAACCTTTTAAAAAAATTAAGATTTAATTCTAACCCCTTGATTTCGTGGTGCTTACACAATATGCTTATGTCAGTACTTTTTCATACCAACTTCCATTAAAATATAACAAGATGACGCCGCCTCACACAATTTCAACCTCGACCTACCTCCCCTATTTTTGTTTCTCTTTTAATTTGATATGTAAAGTCAAATTAGGGCTTTCAAAAATAGTAATAACATGAATATTCTTAATGGTTATTTTTTTTACGTAAAATAAATAATTAAATATTTTTAATTTCTTTAATATTTGAATACAAATATATATATATTACGTATTTATAGATACGTGCCTTTTTACAAAGAAAATAGTTCAATTATTTGTTGAATAAAAAAATAGTTCAATTATTTAATCTCCAGTTAAACTATTTTAAACTTAATTAATGATGCTCCAATCACTCAAGTACAAAACATTAAATTGATTATATTATAAATAGATAAAAGAGAGGTTGATTAATGTGTTCAATTGGAACATGAAATGTGTTCCAAAATTATTGGATTAAACTCTATATGTTACTGAATATTGACATTATATATACATATAGGTAGTTAGCAAGTGACTTAGAACAGATTATATAAGTTCATGTATTGAGATTAAAAAAAATATAAAATTCCATACACATGTTTCTCTTAATACAATCAAATTCTTAATATAACAATCTCACTAATATTTAGATTTAAAACCAATAAAAGGAGACTTGTTACTTTGCCATATGTATATATACGCGTCCATCAAACATCATCACCAAACCAGAGAGCCAACGAGGGAGCTTGGAATGTAAAACGGCAATATTATATATGTAATTGCCATAAAAGTCAGCAAGAGACAGATTATGATAGAAAATGAATGAGACAGTGGAGCAGTACTTCCCGACCGTATCTCTGTCTGTCAATATACATAAAGCCTTACAGTCAATACTTAATTAAGCTACCTACGTGTACAGAAACATCTCTATGCTAACACGCTCCATGTATATGTATACACACACTTGCCGATTAACAGATGTCGACCCTAATGCCCTGGAGCCGTTCTTCTCCCCATGACAACTGAGATCAGTCAACAATATTTTACATCAGTAATTCACTTTTTGTCATTAATATTTATTATACATGATTTTGGGTTTAAGGTTACAGTAGATACGATGTAGTTTTTTTTTTTACTTAAACTTGCATAACATATACAACTTGTTGTAGGCCAATTTTAACCTATTTACATTAAAATCCAATTTAGTTTTACCTAACCCATCAAAATTAAACCCAAAACCCAAAATCTTAACTACCCAAAGCCCAATTTACATCAAAACTCTAATGGCCCAAACCCTAAGCCCAAATCAAAATAAAAAACCCTAGCCCACAACCTAAACTTTCCTCAACTAAATTCTAGCATTTGCCACCACCAACTCCACTAGCCACAATTGCTCCACCACCAACTCCACTAGCTACACTTGCTCCACTGCCACTTGTACCTACAAATGAAGACATAAACAATAAAAAAATATTTTGTAAATGGCTATATAAGCCTTCTCATATTTTGTATTTAAAGAAGGAGAAAAAAGTTTTTGGAGAGAAAGTTATTGTAAAGGATTTTTATAGAGGTTTTTTGGAGAGTAATCAAGGAGAAGAGTTATTGTAAAGGCTAGTTTTTTGGAGAGGCTGGTTCTTTTTTTTGGAGATTAATCGAAGATCAAAGCAAAAGAGGTTCCTTTGTCTATTCTCGTTTTAAGTTCTTTGTTTATTTATTGTTTTCCTTTTAATTTTATTTTGTTTTTTATACGAAAGTAAAAATAAAAGAAAGAAGCTTACCCATTTTAGAATTACCGAAAAAGGGTTTTTTTTGAGGCCCGGCTGCCGTGTACGGTGGCGCCAACGACGGCCGACGGCGGTCCGGCGACCGGACGGTGATCGGCCTTGTGGCCGGAAATCACCCACCCTCTCCCTCTCTCTCTTTTTTTTTCTTTCCTTTCAAGTGCAAAAATGATTTTTTTTGAAGAAAATGGCCTTTTATAGCCCTCCAAAACGACGTCATCTTGGGGTTGGCCATTAAACCCCAAAACAACATCGTTTTGACTTGGACTGGATCGACCCGACCCGACCCTCCTAGGATCCGCGTGTTTTTTAACGGAAGGGCTAATTGCGCTTTTAGCCCTTCCGCTTTTTTTATTTACTTTACAATTAAGTCATTTTTTATTTTTAATTTGGTCCCGAAGTTTGTTGCAATTTTCAATTTAGTCCCCGCTGATGTACTGCGTTTTGATGGGAAGGAATAATTACTGTTTCGGTCCCCCTATCAGATCACATCTTATTTCAACATCGATATTAGTTTTTTCTTTTTATTTTTATTCATTTTTTTATTTCAATAAATAAGGCAACGCGCCGATTTAACATTAAGTCATAGATTTCATTGCTATGTTGGGTGAATATCAATCGGCTTGTGTTAAAAACGGAACGTCCTTTTCAAAAGAAATCGAAATTATAAAAATTCTCGTGTTTTGATCGGATCATGATTAAATGTCACATTGAACTCGTATTTTTGAAAATTAAGACAACACATGTTTAACGAGATACCAATTTTGGGCATCGCGAGGGTGCTAATACCTTCCTCGTGCGTAACCGACTCTCGAACCCTATTTTTTTCTCTGGCTTTAAACGTAGACCTAAACTCGGCCTTCTTTTTGTTTAAAAAATAAATTTTCTTTTGAAAAAGAGGATTTATTAGGTGTCCGATCACACCTAGGAAAAAGGATCGGTGGCGAATCCCTTTTTTAATAAAATCGAAAGTCAGTTTTTAAATTTCCAATAAATCGCCTCAATTAGTGAACAAAAGAAGAAATTTTTACGTCGCTATGAAAATAGAAAGGAAAAAAATAAAATAAAAACCTTAACGCGTTTGAATCTTTTCTTCTTCAATACTCGCTTTTTTTTTATTTCATAGTTGCTTGAAAACCTTTTGCTTTTACATTATTCTCTTTTGTATCAAGAAAACCTTTCAAAAATACAATTGTTTCCCCCCTCTTTACAATGATAGTGCGAATAGCACTTCTCCACCACCGTTTGCCTGCCATACAAAAAAAAGAAAAAGATACTAAATATATAGATAATAAGTTTGTAAATGGCTATAAAAAGGCCATACTAAAATCATTGTAAAGGGGGGGAACAATTGCATTTTTGAAAGGTTTTCTTGATACAAAAGAGAAGAATGTAAAAGCAAAAGGTTTTCAAGCAAATATGAAATAAAAAAAACGAGTATTGAAGAAGAAAAGATTCAAACGCGTTAAGGTTTTTATTTTTTTTCCTTTTTATTTTCATAGCGACGTAAAAATTTCTTCTTTTGGTCACTAATTGAGGCGATTTATTAGAAATTTAAAAATCGAATTTCGATTTTATTAAAAAAGGGAGTCGCCACCGATCCTTTTTCCTAGGTGTGATCGGACACCTAATAAATCCTCTTTTTCAAAAGAAAATTTATTTTTTAAACAGAAGGAAGGCCGAGTTTAGGTCTACGTTTAAAGCCAGAGAAAAAAATAGGGTTCGGGAGTCGGTTACGCACGAGGAAGGTATTAGCACCCTCGCGATGCCCAAAATTGGTATCTCGTTAAACATGCGTTGTCTTAATTTTCAAAAATACGAGTTCAATGTGACATTTAATCATGATCCGATCAAAACACGAGAATTTTTATAATTTCGATTTCTTTTGAAAAGGACGTTCCGTTTTTAACACAAGCCGATTGATATTCACCCAACATAGCAATGAAATCTACGACTTAATGTTAAATCGGCGCGTTACCTTATTTATTGAAATAAAAAATAAATAAAAAGAAAAAGAAAAAACTAATATCGATGTTGAAATAAGATGTGATCTGATAGGGGGACCGAAACAGTAATTATTCCTTCCCATCAAAATGCAGTACATCAGCGGGGACTAAATTGAAAATTGCGACAAACTTTGGACCAAATTAAAAATAAAAAATGACTTAATTGCAAAGTAAACAAAAAAACGGAAGGGCTAAAAGTGCAATTAGCCCTTCCGTGAAAAAACATGCGGATCCTACGAGGGTCGAGTCGGGTTGATCCAGTCCAAGTCAAAACGACGTTGTTTTGGGGTTTAATGGCCAACCCCAAGATGACGTCGTTTTGGAGGCTATAAAAGGCCCATTTTCTTTAAAAAAAATCATTTTTGCACTTGAAAAGAAAGAAAAAAAAAGAGAGAGGGAGAGGGTGGGTGATTTCCGGCCACAAGGCCGGTCGCCGGACCGCAGTCGGCCACCGTTGGTGCCACCGTACACGGCAGCCGGACCTAAAAAAAACCCTTTTTCGGTAATTCTAAAATGGGTAAACTTCTTTCTTTTATTTTTACTTTCGTATAAAAAACAAAATAAAATTAAAAGGAAAACAATAAATAAACAAAGAACTTAAAACGAGAATAGACAAAGGAACCTCTTTTGCTTTGATCTTCGATTAATCTCCAAAAAAAAGAACCAGCCTCTCCAAAAAACTAGCCTCTACAATAACTCTTCTCATTGATTACTCTCCAAAAATCCTTTACAATAACTTTCTCTCCAAAAAATTTTTTCTCCTTCTTTAAATACAAAATATGAGAAGGCTTATATAGCCATTTACAAAATATTTTTTTATTGTTTATGTCTTCATTTGTAGGTACAAGTGGTAGTGGAGCAAGTGTGGCTAGTGGAGTAGGTAGTGGAGCAAGTGTGGCTAGTGGAGTTGGTGGTGGAGTTGGTGGTGGAGCAATTGTGGCTAATGGAGTTTGTGGTGGCAAAGGCTAGGATTTAGTTGAGGAAAGTTTAGGTTGTGGGCTAGGGTTTTTTATTTTGATTTGGGCTTAGGGTTTGGGCCATTGGGGTTTTGATGTAAATTGGGCTTTGGGTAGTTAAGATTTTGGGTTTTGGGTTTAAATTTGGTGGGTTAGGTAAGGCTAAATTGGGTTTTGATGTAAATGGGTTAAAATTGGCCTACAACAGCTGCCCCTCTTTGCTTATTATCGTGTAACGGGAATAAAGCAAAGGCATAAAGAAAGGCCAATTTTGCCCGGTCTTACTAAGTATGGACTTCTTTGGTGCTCTTCTCATCCAGGTAGTCTCTTTCCAGTCCACCGCATCTTGTAGCTTTGGTTCAATCCACTGCAAATTCGGAGATATGCCTTGTAGCTTCAATCTGTTCCAATGTAACTTCAAGGATATAAGATTTGTGGTTTCGATCTGCTTCACTGTAACTTCAGAAAGATAAGATCTACAACTTCAATATGCTCTTCTATCGCTTCAGTGAGATAAGGTTTTGGTCTTCTCTTCTGCCACTTTAGAAAGGCAAGATCTGATATCCTCGATCAACTCCACTGTAACTTCAGGGAAACAAAATCTGGTGTCTTCAATCAGCTCTAATATTGATTCTTTACTCGGCATGTGATCCTGAGCTCAACTCATTTCTCGCAATATGAATTGACTCTCTAAAAACAGACATTAAAAACAGAAATTGAAAATAGTTCAGCGCGTGAGCCAAGGCTCAACTCACCTCTCGCAATATGAGTTAATTTTTGAAACTTAACTTGAAAAGCAAATTTTGAAAATACCTCGATATGTGACTCGAGGCTCAACTCACCTCTCATAATATGAGTTGATTTTTGAAAAACAGAAATTAAAAGGCTCAACTCACCTCTCGCAGAAATTAAAAAGCTCAAATCACCTCTCGCAATATGAGTTGATTTTTGAAAACAGAAATTAAAAGGCTTAACTCACTTCTCGCAATATGAGTTGATTTTTGAAAACAGAATTTGAAAAACAGATTTTGAAAATACCTCGACATGTGACCTGAGGCTCAACTCACATTTCTCAATGTGAGTTGATTTTTTTGAAAAATATAAATTGAAAAAAATACCTCAGTGTGTGATCTGAAGCTCAACTCACCTCTCGCAATATGAGTTGATTTTTTTTGAAAGACAGAAATTGAAAATAGCTCAGCGCGTGAGCCAAGGCTCAACTCACCTCTCGCAATATGAGTCGATTTTTTTTTGAAAGGCAGAAATTGAAAATACCTCAGCATGTGAACCGAGGCTCAACTCACCTCTGGCAATATGAGTTGATTTTTGAAAACAGAAATTGAAAATACCTCAACTTGTCTTGAGGCTCAACTCGCCTCTCGCAATACAAGTTGATTTTTTGGACAACAGAAATTAAAATTACCTCAGCGTGTCCTGAGGCTCAACTCACCTCTCGCAATATGAGTTGATTTTTTTGAAAGACAGAAATTGAAAATACCTCAGCATGTCTTGAGGCTTAACTCATTTCTCGCAATATGAGTTGATTTTTTTTTTGAAAAACAGAAATTGAAAATACCTCAGCATGTCATGAGGCTCAACTCATTTCTCGCAATATGAGTTGAATTTTGAAAACAGAAATTAAAATTACCTCAACGTGTCTTGAGGCTCAACTCATTTCTCGCAATATGAGTTGAATTTTGAAAACAGAAATTGAAAATACCTCAACGTGTCTTGAGGCTCAACTCATTTCTCGCAAGTTGATTTTTTTGACAACAGAAATTGAAATTACTTCAGCGTGTCCTGAGGCTCAACTCACCTCTCGCAATATGAGTTGATTTTTTTGAAAGACAGAAATTGAAAATACCTCAGCATGTCTTGAGGCTCAACTCATTTCTCGCAATATGAGTTGATTTTTTTTTTGAAAAACAGAAATTGAAAATACCTCAGCATGTCTTGAGGCTCAACTCATTTCTCGCAATATGAGTTGAATTTTAAAAACTGAAATTGAAAATACCTCAATGTGTCTTGAGGCTCAACTCATTTCTCGCAATATGAGTTGATTTTTTTGAAAGGTAGAAATTGAAAATGCCTCAGTATGTGAACCGAGGCTCAACTCACCTCTTGCAATATGATTTGATTTTTGAAAACATAAATTGAAAATACCTCAACGTGTCTTGAAGCTCAACTCATTTCTCGCAATATAAGTTGAATTTTGAAAACAGAAATTGAAAATACCTCAGCATGTGAACTGAGGCTCTACTCACCTCTCGCAATATGAGTTGATTTTTGAAAACGGAAGTAACAACATCAAAATACCAAAACCTGTCATTTGGTAGAACTCAGGTGTCTTTTCCTTTGATTTAGTACAGCTATCATCACATCCTCTCGCTCTACTGAAGTACCTGTATATGTCATGCATGATGTTATCATGATATGCACATGTTGGTCTTAAATGCCCTTATGCGTACATGATTATGCTTTGTGCCTTGGGCTTGTTTGTCATATGTCCTTTTTCGTCATGATTTTTGATGATCTGTGTTCATTGCTTTGACTCTTGACTCTCTCTTCAGGCCCTGTACCTGTCCTCAAACTTCACGAGTAATCCACGTTTCTCAGATATCGCTCTTTTGCCTCTGATTGAACTTTGTCCTTACTTTGAGGTTCTTGTACTTATCCAATTCTTATCCGGGTAATGCTTAAACATTTTTTTTGTTTAGAGTATGTCATTTCACTATTTATCATATAAATGAACCACATAATGAAATGCATGAAAATGGTCAGGTAGGGACAAAATGATAACTCACATTTATTTATTTCAAATGTAGCAAAAAAAGAAAGTTAACCAATGATAGTAAAAAATCTCATAAAGAGAAAAGGGATCGCATTTCAACGAATACAAATGCTTTAGATATTCAGCGCATGAACTCTTCCACGTTCCTCAATCAAGAATCTTTTCGAGCATGACTTCTTACGTAGAAGATTTCGAGCTTTCAGAAATGCTTCAAATACTATAGTCTCACTGATTTGACCCACCATTCAAAACGCCTTACTTTTTAAGCTAGTGTTTGCTTCATTAGAACGCCCTTTCGGGTTTTCATCCTAATCTTTTGTGTTAATCAAGACACCCTTTTTGGGTTTTCACATTGATCCCTCTTCTTTCTTTTCTTTTCTTTTCTTTTTTTTTAGGCATAATATTTCTTCATAGCATCTGAGTTCACTGGATTCGGTAACTCCTTCCCATCTATCTCAGTGAGAATCAAAGCTCCACCCGAGAATACCTTCTTTACGACGTATGGTCCTTCCCAATTTGGTGCCCATTTTCCTCGCAGGTCTCTTTGTATTGAGAGAATCTTTCTTAGCACGAGTTCTCCTTCATGGAATTCTCTTGGCCGTACCTTCTTATCATGAGCCGCGATCATTCTCTTCTGGTACATCTGTCCATGACAAATTGCCTTTAGACGTTTTTCTTCGATGAGGTTTAACTGGTCATATCAAGCTCGAACCCATTCTGCTTCCTTTAATTTCGACTTCATTAAGATTCGTAGAGAGGGGATCTCAACTTCGATAGGTAGCACAGCTTTCATTTCATAGACCAGAGAGAAAGGAGTTGCCCCCGTAGATGTTCGTACAGATGTGCGATATGCATACAAAGCAAATGGTAGCTTCTCGTGCCAGTCTTTACATGTCTCGGTCATTTTCCCAATAATCTTTTTAATATTCTTGTCGGCTGCTTCAACAGCTCCGTTCATCTTTGGGCGATAGGGCGAGGAGTTATGATGCTTTATTTGGAATCGTTCACACACTTCTTTCATCATCTTGTTGTTCAAATTCAAGGCGTTATCTGAAATGATTCTTTCAGACAAACCATATCGACAAATGATTTCCTTTTTCAAAAACTTACAAACTGCAGTCTTCATCACATTGGTAAACGATGCGGCTTCTATCCATTTTGTGAAGTAATCAATAACCACAAAAATGAATCGGTGTCCATCAGAAAATTTTGAGGAAATTGGCCCTATAACATCCATGCCCCACATAGAAAAAGGCCACGGAGAAGTCATGACGTGAAGGGGCAAAGGGGCTACATGAATTTTATCACCATAAATTTGACATTTGTGGCATTTTTGTGCGAAATTAATGCAGTTGCTTTCCATCGTCAACCAGTAATATCTTAGTTTCATAATCTTCCTAGCCATAGTGAAACCATTGGCATATGTCCCGCAAATTCCCTCATGGATATCTTCAATTATTTTTCTGGCTTCAACATCATCTACGCATCTCAAGAGCACTTGATATTTTCCTCTTTTGTACAGGATGTCCCCATCAAGAACGAATCCCACTGCCATTCTTCTGATTGTTCTTTTGTCGTTCTCGTTTGCTTGTTCGGGATATTTTTTATTCTTGATATATTTTAAGACATCATGGAACCATGGCCGTCCATCTGGCTCTTTTTCAATGCTGAAACAATGTGCAGGGACTTCATATATGCTCATTTGGAGAGGCATTATTTCTGTTTCTCTGTTTGCTTTGAACATTGAAGCCAAAGTGGCCAGGGCATCAGCCAATTGGTTTTCTTCTCATCGGAGGTAATTAAAAGTTATTTCTTTGAATTCTTTAATCAAATCTGCCACTAGATCACTGTATTTAACCAGTTTCGAGTCTCTCACTTCCCAATCTCCACGGATTTGGTAAATCACCAAGGCTGAGTCTCCGTATACCTCTAAAGTTTTGACATTTCGTTCAATAGCTACACGAAGTCCCATGATACATGCCTCATATTCCGCTATGTTATTGGTACAGAAGAAGTTTAGCGTGGCAGTGAGTGGGTAATGGTTCCCTTCCGGCAATACTAAGACTGCTCCAATCCCATGCCCCAATGCGTTCGATGCACCATCAAAGCTCATCTTCCATGACTTCTTTTTTGGATGATTCACATTCTTTTTCTGAAATGCACATCAAGTCTTCATCTGGAAAGTCAAATCTCAATAGCTCGTATTCCTCCGTTATTCGAGTTGCTAATAAATCAGCTATTGCACTCCCTTTTATCGACTTTTGGCTCACATAGATGATGTCGTATTCTGATAGTAGTGTAACACCCCCTAACCCCAAACCGTCGCCGGAACAGGGCTACGAGGCATTACTGGATATATCAGACAACTTATGGATATTTTACAATTATTATAACATTCATAGTATAATTGAAAAATCATGTCCCTATAATGGACTTTCGAAGCCCAACACAAGTATTAAAGTGGAATGAAACGTGACTTGTTCGAGTATTCAGGGAAATATATATTTATTTTATTTTATTTTTTTTACAAAAATTTCGACAGCATTTCTTCTTAATTTTTACATAAAACCCCCTGCAAATTCAAACCAAAAACCACCTAATCCAAAACCAATGGCACAATCAAAAACAATTTAAACCTAAATATATCTAAATCATAACCAATTCATTAACATAGTCATTTAATAACTAAACATTCATAATATTAATCCAAATTAACTAATAACTTCATTCATTTTTTTTCATTCCAACTTATACCAAACTATATAATATAATATTTACCATTTTATCAAACTAATAACAAAATATGGTATACCATTCTTATAACTAACTTTACAAGTATATCTATATAACTTATAAATCACCTAGTACATGCCACTTTCAATTAAGAAAGAAAACATCACCCAAAATCTTTACGTTGAAGTCGGGATCACTCGGATGCTGGACCAGGACACTAGACTTCTATTAACTTGCGCACGGAAACAACCGTACGCTGAGTATTTCATACTCAGTGATATTACCATAATTCAAATTGCAATAGCAATTAAAATAAAATAAAATAAGAACTCAGCATCAAATAACAATTCTTTTTTTTAAGTTATCATTAAATAACAATAAATAAACAATCTTTAGCCATTATTCAATTTTAGTTACAAATCACATTTACCAGGTTTTAATCACCACAATCATTTTAAATCCATGCATTTCATTTCCAATCTAAACTTTCAGTCCACAATTTTAATTTCTTTCATATTCACTAGTACAGTCGATCAAATTCATTTGAACTTCTCATTTCAATTATTCACCCTATTAACATTTCGGACTTTAACGGATACACGGATTCCAACCCAAACACACCAGTACGGCACATTGTGCCTAAAACGGTACATAGTACCTAATCAGTATACGACACATAAAGTGCCTAAAACGACACACGAGGTGCCTGAAATACGACACATAAAGTGCCTGATCAGTAAAGCCGGCAAATCCCGTACACTTCCATATCCTATGGCATGCCAATTATATCCGACTCAGCCCGACTAGTTAATAGGGTATTTCTATTCTCAATTCACTTTCATTTCCATTCCAAGATTACTTTTCAATTAAAACTTTCACATTCAAATCAATTTACAATTCAATTATACATACACATTCACCATTCAATTCAATTCTCATTCAACTCAAATATCAATACTTACCTTATAATTCACTTATTAAATATAGAATTGATATAAAACATTTAATAAAAAGAAATTTGAATTATAGTAATACAAACCGTGAATTTCTTGTTTTAATCCTCGATAGCTTTCTCCTTTCCTTTGTGCACCGATGTCTTGGGTTCTTTGTTAACTACGAAAATAATAATAATTTGTAATCATCAATATAACACAATTCAATTTAATTCATGAGCCTAAACATGCAAATTTAACCATTTTTATACACATAATTCCACTATTTACTTATATGTTCATTCAAAGCTGTCTACTTGAGTCATTGTTACTAAATCATTTATATCTTGAGCTAGGAAACTCCAAATTAATATCCATAAATTTTCCTTAAAACTAGACTCATATATCTTCTCACCATAAGATTTTCAGAATTTTTGGTCTAGCCAATTAGTACAGTTTATTCATTAAATACTCCCCTGTTATTTCATTTGACAGTTCTGACCTCTCTCTACTAAAAATAAATTATCTCATTGTACAGAACTCGAATAAGGTTCTTGTTTACTTATTTTGAAACTAGATTCATTAAGGAGTTCACACATATAAATTACACTCCATAATAATTTTTGTACAATTTATAATGATTTTCCAAAGTTAAAACAGGGCATCTCGAAATCACCCCAAACCAGTCTTACAAAATTTCAAATATCTCTTGATTCATCAATTCATTGCTTACAATATTTATACTATAAGAAATTAGACTCAATAAGATTTAATTACATATTTTGTTCATCCTAAAGTTCAATTTATACAATTTTTAGTGAATTTTCAAAGTCAGACCATTGCTACTTCCCAAAACTGTTTTGATGTAAAATGTTAATAACCAAATTTATAACACCAATTCACACCTTATGTCTATTCAAATTTCATTTAAACTCAAATTTAACTATTAAATTTTCAACATATTTTCTTAATTCCGAAATTTTCCTCAATTTAGTCCCTAAAACACAAAACTTATAGCTTACTTTGCAATTCAATCCTTATATCTATTTTAACTTGAATTTCATTCAATTAAACCCCTATTTCATTTTTTTTATTCAACATAAACAATATTTAGAATTCTAGTAACTTTCAAAATATTAATTTAATTTCATCAAAACTTTGTTCTAAAGCTTTTAAAACATTAAAATTAAGTAAAAATGGCTAAATTAATTTACCTATTAAACTTTCAAACCTTCAAACCCTAATTCTCCCTTTTTCTTTTCTTTCTTCTTTCTTTCTTTCCTTCCCCTGCTTTTCGTTTGCCTATTCTGTTTCTTTTCTTTGTTCTTTACTTTATTTTCTTTCTATTTACTTTACTTTTAATAATAATAATTTAATATATATTTTAACACATAAAAATCTCAGATTTTTATGCTTATGCCGCCTCACTTAGGACAAATGGCATAATTGCCATTTTGGTCCTCTTCATTTTCTTTTAATCTACAATTTAACTTTCATCCTTTATTCAATTTAGTCATTTTTACTAATTACTCTAAATTAAGCTAAATTCACCTAATTTAAACCTAATTAAACACATCGCTAGACTCATAAATATTTCTAGTAATTATTTCGAACTCGATTTACTAAGACGGAGGCCCGATAATGTACTTTTTCCGGTGCCTGTGAATTTTGGGTCATTACAAGTAGGATCTGTCATCGTGCCATTTTTCTTGAGAGTGCAGGTGATTCCATCATGTACTTTATTGGGTCCAGCTTTAAAATTAACCATGTTGTATGATACAACATATATTGCCTGAGCCTCCGAACTACCCAAACCAAAGCGCAACAAAAATTTTCAATTAACGAGACTTTGCCTCATACTCTGTGAACTTTTTGTTGAGATAGTAAATCGCCTTTTCTCTTTTCCCTGACTCATCATGTTGCCCTAGTACGCAACCCATTGAATTCTCAAACACAGTCAGATACAATATTAACGGTCTTCCTAGAGTTGGTGGCACTAGCATCGGAGGACTAGACAAATACTGTTTTATCTTGTCAAAAGCCACTTGACACTCTTCGTTCCATTCTCCCGAATTATGTTTTCGAATGAGTCGAAAAATTGGGTCATATTGGTTGGTAAGTTGAGCAATGAACCGAGCGATGTAGTTCAACCTCCCTAAAAATCCTCTGACTTCTTTTTGCATGCGCGGAGGTCGTAGTTCTTGTATGGCTTTTATCTTATCTGGAACAATTTCGATACCTCTCTCGCTGATGATAAAGCTTAGCAATTATCCCGAGGTAACCTCAAACGTACACTTGGTTGGATTAAGCTTCAGCTGGAACTTTCTCAATCTTTCGAACAACTTCCTGAGGTTTCCTACATGCTCTCTTTCCCTCTTGGATTTGGCGATCATATCATCAACGTAGACTTATATTTCTTTGTGCATCATGTCATGAAATAACATCACCATGGCCCTTTGATATGTTTCCTCAGCATTCTTTAATCTGAACGGTATCACCTTATAGCAGAATGTTCCCCACATCGTTAAGAAAGTAATTTTCTCCATGTACTCAGGATCCATCTTTATCTGATTATAACCCGAGAATCCATCCATGAACGAAAACAATGAATGTTTGGTTGTGTTATCCACCAATGTTTCGATGTGTGGCAAAGGAAAATTATATTTAGGACTTGCTCGATTCAAATCGCGATAATCCACACACATTCTTACTTTGCCGTCTTTCTTCGGTACTGGAACTATGTTAACTACCCATTATGGATACTTGGATACTTGTAGGAAGCCAGCATCAAATTGTTTCTTGACTTTTTCTTTTATCTTTTAGAGCATTCCAGGTCTCATTCGTTTTAGCTTCTGTTGAATGGGTTTGCATTCTGGTTTCAGTGGGAGTTTGTGGACTACTACATCCTCATCCAATCCTGGCATGTCCTGATACGACCATGCAAATGCATTTTTGTACTCATGGAGCAAAGTGATCAAATCATGTTTGGTGTTATCTGAAATAGAGGTCCCAATCTTCACTTCTTGTTTCTTTTCTTCATTTCCCAAGTTTACTATCTCAACAGATTCTTGATGAGGTAGAATCTGTTTATCTTCTTGTTTTACCATTCTTAGTAAGTCAGGAGACGAGACATAGTCTTTAGCATTTTCCTTAGCTTCAAACTCTCCTAAACAAATAGCCTTCTAGAAATCGATTTCAAGATTTGTAACGGGTTTGTTCATATCGTTGATATCTAAGCACATGAAAATTGAATGGAAAAGAAAACGTAGAGGAGCATCAAAATATTAGGACCAACAAGCATGGTATGACGTGAGATATATGCAATGACAGGCTATGAGAAAAGGAAAAAAATTATGAAGTTAATGAGGATGTAAAGACCAGGACAAAATGCATCTTCATTAATGTTCATTTAAATGATAAATAGCAAATCATAAGCTCTTACAAAAGAATCCCTCTATTACTTAGGGACACACAAAAAGAAGAGTGTTAACATTGAGCATTACTCTGGAGAAGACTTAGAAACTACAAGGAGATCAACAGCAGTCCAATTGTTCAAAACGAATCCAGGTGTATCGTTGAAACATCTTTAATTACATCATCTCCTTTGCCAATGACATTTATACTGACATTCTGAAAACCCCTTTCAATTAATAACAGTGTGCTTCGTGGATTATCTTGCCTGGGGTATATCATTCCTGCAGATATAAATATTTTTGACAAAAGAGGGTACGTTATGGGTTCCCATTCTAATTCTCGGCCTAAGGCTTTTGCAATCCTTTTTGGGTCTTTTCCATCCTTTCAATTCTCTCATTAAACTCGGCTTTCATAATTCTAGCTTTTTGGCGCATCCTATAAGAATGGCGTGATTCCAGACTTGGAATGTCGCAACTGCGGATTATACGGTTTTACCCTCAATGAATGATTATGGTGATGTGTACATGCAATGAATAGATAAATGGATGAATGACAAATGAATGTTAGTCATGATTGAATATGCAAGAATTTGGTGTTGATTCCAAGATGGTCCCTACTTAGGCATTTCATTAATCAAAAGAGTCTATTATAAAACGTTTCGGTCACTTGTGTAATTGACTCCTCCATCAGAAACCCATTTTTGGCAACCAATCTCTAATCAACATCTTCCTAACAAGATGCCTATGATGCATGGTGAAAAATAGAAATACAGACAAACAACGTTGGTTAGTACAACAAAAATGACCAGAGAAAGACTGTGGAAAATCTAACAAATTAAGCTACTTGGTCCAATGGACCAGATTCCTTTGCAACAGGCATAAATGTAAAAGAAACAGAATGTGAGAGGTGTTTTTCCCGTGTACTTATTTTGGTGACTACTAAACAGACGGAGGTTCAGCATGGCTCTAGTCAAGTGGCTCGTACGGTTCACTATATGCGGTTTTGGTTCTAGCCAGGTACTCGAATTGTCCGTACTGTCATCTGCTAAGATTAGTACGAAGCCTCGGTCATTGCCTATCACAAGCTTGCGAGTTCAATTCGAGGGATCACATTTACTTATGCCTATGCGAAGGGACAAGTTAACTCACGAAAGCATAAGTCATATGTAACCCGAAAGTATTCACTAGCTTGTGCAGAGGGACGAGTTAACTCACGAAGGCATAGCGTTTACTTTCACTTAAACGGACGGAGCCCGGGCAAGAGCTTATGTTATGCAAAATGGAAGTGCACGGTGTGTGGGGAGAAACTCACAAACCTTTCATCTTATTTTAAAACTACGAAACTAAAACTATAAAAACTTAGAGCTGAAAAGCAAAAGATAAAACAAGTTAGAAAAATATTTACAACATGATGCAAATGCATGATTTTTTTTTAAAACAAAATTTGAGGATCACAACTAAATATTAATTTGAACAAGGAAATTTGAAAATTTTGACAACACGCGTTTAATTCGACTCGACTCTCAAAAATTTTGTCCCTAGTGGAGTCGCCAGTTGTAGCGACGTAAAAATTTCTTCTTTTGGTCACTAATTGAGGTGATTTATTGGAAATTTAAAAATCGACTTTTGATTTTATTAAAAAAGAGAGTCGCCACCGATCATTTTTCCTAGGTGTGATCGGACACCTAATAAATCCTCTTTTTCAAAAGAAAATTTATTTTTTAAACAAAAAGAAGGCTGAGTTTAGGTTTACGTTTAAAGCCAGAGAAAAAAATAGGGTTCGGGAGTCGGTTATGCACGAGAAAGGTATTAGCACCCTCGCGACGCTCAAAATTGGTATCTCGTTAAACATGTGTTGTCTTAATTTTCAAAAATACGAGTTCAATGTGACATTTAATCATGATCCGATCAAAACACGAGAATTTTTATAATTTCGATTTCTTTTGAAAAAGACATTCCGTTTTTAACACAAGCCGATTGATATTCACCCAATATAGCGATGAAATCTACGACTTAATGTTAAATCGGCGCGTTGCCTTATTTATTGAAATAAAAAAACGAATAAAAATAAAAAGAAAAAACTAATATCAATGTTAAAATAAGATGTGATCTGATAGGGGGACCGAAACAGTAATTATTCCTTCCCATCAAAACGCAGTACATCAGCGATGACTAAATTGAAAATTGCGACAAACTTCGGGACTAAATTAAAAATAAAAAATGACTTAATTGCAAAGTAAATAAAAAAAGCAGAAGGGCTAAAAGCGCAATTAGCCCTTCCATTAAAAAACACGCGGATCCTAGGAGGGTCGGGTCGGGTCGATCCAGTCCAAGTCAAAACGACGTTGTTTTGGGGTTTAATAGCCAACCCCAAGATGACGTCGTTTTGGAGGGCTATAAAAGGCCAATTTTCTTTAAAAAAAACCATTTTTGCACTTGAAAGGAAAGAAAAAAAAAGAGAGGGAGAGGGTGGGTGAAGAAAAAAAAAGAGAGGGAGAGGGTGGGTGATTTCCGGCCACAAGGCCGGTCACCGTCCGGTCGCCGGGCCGCCGTTGGCGCCACCGTAAACAGCAGCCGGACCTCAAAAAAAACCCTTTTTCGGTAATTCTAAAATGGGTAAGCTTCTTTCTTTTATTTTTACTTTCGTATAAAAAACAAAATAAAATTAAAAGGAAAACAATAAACAAACAAAGAACTTAAAACGAGAATAGACAAAGAAATCTATTTTGCTTTGATCTTCGATTAATCTCCAAAAAAAAGAACCAGCCTCTCCAAAAAACTAGCCTTTACAATAACTCTTCTCCTTGATTACTCTCCAAAAAACCTCTCCAAAAATCCTTTATAATAACTTTCTCTCCAAAAACTTTTTTCTCCTTTAAATACAAAATATGAGAAGACTTATATAGTCATTTACAAAATATTTTTTTATTGTTTATGTCTTCATTTGTAGGTACAAGTGGTAGTGGAGCAAGTGTGGCTAATAGAGTTGGTGGTGGAGCAATTGTGACTAGTGGAGTTGGTGGTGGCAAAGGCTAGGATTTAGTTGAGAAAAATTTAAGTTGTGAGCTAAGGTTTTTTATTTTGATTTGGACTTAGAGTTTGAGCCATTGAAAGTTTTAATGTAAATTGAGCTTTGAGTAGTTAAGATTTTGAGTTTTAAGTTTAATTTTAGTAGGTTAGGTAAGACTAAATTAAATTTTGATATAAATGGGTTAAAATTGACATACAACACAATTATATTAATAAATTTAACAATTAAAATATTTAATATTAATCATATAAACAATTATAAAAAAACATTTATTTGACACTATGCAAATGTAACTTTCAAAATATTTTTTCTGTTTAAATTTTTTTGAATATTAAAATTTGAATTAGACGAGGGTGAAATGAAAATGGCTCAACTCGCTTGACCTGTTTAAGTGCTATGTTTGGGAAAAGGGTTGAGTTGAAGCCCGATTGAAGCTTACGAGAACTCTCCAAACATTTGCTGAATCAGCATTTAGTTCGATTTTATATTAAACTGAATTCAATTTTGTTTCCATTTTTTAGAATAAAGATGCTAACACTTGTTCTTAATTTTTATAAAACATTAATGATTTTTTAATTTAAATTAGACAAACTTTAAAAAATTAATAAATCCAACTCGACCAAAAAAATCACACGGTATGTCCGTATAGGCTTCAACGAAGCCGTGAAAACGACTCAAGGGATGATGTTAGCCCTTAGAATTGTGCGTCGCTTGTGTTTTCAGAGGGCTGTTTTTGGGGTCTGAAAGCAAAAAGTTGGGCTAAAATATCTTGCCAAGAACGGTTATAATCGATGGGCAACAAAGATGCATGATCAAGTTAACCAAAGAAACTGTGGGGCTGCCTCATTACCGACATAGGCATGTTTTATTTTTCTTTTTTATAGTCTTTACAAGGGATAATTAACTTTGATTAGTAAAGCACAAACCTACAATAGCTAAGTAAAGTACAAACCTACAATAGCTAACATATTTAAGAACTAAAATAAAAACCCACGCGTAAGATCGGGTCGTCCGACGATCACCATTAGCTCGGCTAGATCACCGAGGAGGATCTCAATCAATATGTTGGATCCAAATCCAAGCGGCTATGTCATTATCAATCATTACATCTTGTCAGAATAGGGTTTGAAGACCTATGAAAATTTGAGATTATACTATATAATTTCCCTTAAATATTTTCATTTTCATTAGGGTCGAATTTTTGAGGATTTATTGCGTCATTTTAAGATAAAAAGATAATATTAAAAGAAAAAAAGAACAAAAGACAGGATCTTTAAGACAGGCTTAAAGATCTTTCAAGCTTCGATTGAAAACTAAATTATTATATAAAAAACAAACTAACAAAAAAAACCTCTAATTTCAAAACGAGAACAAAGTAAATTTACAATCTTAAAAAGTAGCTGCAGCTCACAAGTGATTAAAAATGTAATCGAAGCAAAAGTGCTGAACTTGGAACTTAATCACTGCTGCATTGACTACAAAACAATGCTTGAAAACCAAACCTCCACCTGAAGGTAACAAACTCAGTGGGAAAAAAAACACCATAGAAGAGATAACAGCAGCTCATAAGAGATTAAAATGAAATCAAAGCAAAGACAAGACTTCGCTCGTTAACCCTAAACCTTGTTTTAATCATGGCTGCGATTACTACAAAACAACATTCAAAAACAAACAATTGTTTGAAAATCTTGAACTTCAAATTGGAAAAACGCCGTAAAAAAGACTAACGGCACCTAATTAGTGATTATATTGGGAACATAGCTTAGGCACATCCTTCGCTCGTTACAACCCTACACCTCAATTTATTTTAAATCATCGCTTCGCTTACCACAAAACAACACTCAAAAAACCAAACATTTGTTTAAAATTTTGAACATTCGGTCGGAAAAACGTTGTAAAAAAGATAACGGCAGCTCATTAGAGATTATATTGTATTCATGGCTTAGGCAAAAACTTGGCTCGTTACAACCCTAAACCTCATTTTAATCATCGCTGCAACCACTACAAAACAACACTCGAAAACCAAACATTTGTTTATAAATCTTGAACATTCAATCGGAAAAACGTCGTAAGAAAGATAAAGGCAGCTCATTAGGGATTATATTGTAATCAAAGCTAAGGCAAAGCCTTGCCTCGTTAACCCTAAACCTCATTTTAATCATCGCTGCACTTACTACAAAACAACACTCATATTCCAAACCTTTGATAGAAAAACTCAGCTTTACCCGGGAAAATGTCGTAAAACAGATAATAGCAGCTCGTAAAACAACCCTCAAAAACTAAACCTTTAAAACATTATGATCTTTTTTCTTTATAAATTCATCATTTTAGATACGGGAGAAATTTGACTATAAGTTTAATCTTATAAAATCAAATCTAAAAAGATAAACGAAAGCTCCATTGGAAGCTTCTTGGATTCAAGAATGGTTAAAGCCTCGATAAAATTAGTGGTTTGGAAATGACAATCTCAGCTTTCTTTTATAGGCGAAATGAGGGTTACGGGTAGCTTTGTTTGAATCTTTACCCTCAATGTTTATCAAATTTACTTAAACAGTCATTTGGTTCGGTTCATATCCTGCTTTGATGGTTCCAGCTGTTGCTCGGTTTCAACATTGACTAAATTTTTAGATTGTAACTAGGCCATTAAATTTTAAGTTGTCCTTTCAGAAAGAAAAAATTATGTCATTATTATAATGACGTGGCATTTGTCATTCTTTTATAACTGGTTTAAAGAGTAAATTAGACTAATTTTTATTATATTATTAGTATATTAGATTATGTACGGTTGATAATTAGAATATTCATCGCTTCATGTGCGGCTTAAATTCAGGTTATAGTAGGATTTTGTCTTCTTCTTGATTCACTAAAAATAAAATTATTAATATGTTGAAGTTTTGAAGATTTTAGTTTTAAAAAGTTATAAAATAATTTTTGAATTATTTGAAAGTCATTGTTGAAACCGTTGTTTCATGAATTTTTTGTTCGTACTACCTACACTAATCGAAAGTTTTCATTTCTATTCTTTTCTATGATTTATTTTTTCGTAAAACAACTTTAAACGTTACGAATTTACAAATTAAAATCCAAATAATTTTTTTAGCCGATCTCTAGCACTGAATGTCAAATTAACTTAGATGTAAGATAGATTCTACTCATCAATAGGTACTAATCCATCGTACAAATTGTCAAATTATTGCTTAGAGTTCGCTAGCTAAAATTTTTAAGAAAAAAACTTAACAATTCAATGACTTAAATGAAAATTTTAAACAGTTCAATAACTATTTTATAACTTTTTAAAGTCAAGTGATCAAAACATAAATTATCCTAAAATTAAATACTTAAGTAAATTATGACTTAAATGCATAAGAAAGTCTATGTTCTAAAGAACATTCTATCATCAATTCTATAGGATGCAATTCCACAAGCCATCAACGTGTATCAGGTGCTTCATTACTTGTGACGAGGTGATATCTGATTGAAAATTTTCCGCAAATTTCGGCTTGTGACCAAATTTTTATGTCGTCCCAACTTTTTATATATGATTTCTTAGTTTCATATTAAAAGTTTATACCATCCTAATTATATATATTAAAAGTGTACACTTAGTATATGAATCAGATAAATATAAATTTAAATGTGTATTATCGTTTGATTTAAAGATATAAATAAAAATAATAATTACGTAAAAAATTAGATGAATACTATTAATTTTATTTAAAAATAAATACTATTAATTTTATTTATTATGCATGAAACGATGTATCATTAAATTTATATTTTTAATGGATGTTATCCTTTTTTAATAATTTTATCTTGAATTTTAAGATTTTCTTTAAATTTATAAAAATGCTGATATAATATTAAACTATTAAAAAATGGATTTCATATATTTTTATTTTTATTGTTTTTATAGTACCATTTGAATATGGTTTTATTCTAACCTAAATACTCTTTCAATATAATATAACATCAGATATTGCATCAAAATTTAAAGCATCAAATACAAAATAATTGGGAGAAAGAACCGATAAAGCCTACTTCCAAATTGTTCCGAAGAACTAAGGTAATTTATTGACACATAATTTATTAGTCCAGGGTTCTACGATCACACTATAAATGCCCTAAACTCTCTATTTAGCAATCTGACAAATCTAATTTGTATTGAAACCCTTTTATTTTACTTAATTTTCTTCAATGACACATAATTCTTTCTTTTTTTCAGCATGCTAATGCAGGGGAGGAATGCTTTGTTCATGCTTGAAAAAGTTTTGAGGATCAATTTTTGTCTTCACTTGCACCAATCGATCAAAGTTGTTTTTGAAATATTTACGACCCCAAACGCTTGCTTGCCTATAGCTTGTGATACCCACATTGTTGGAGCCAATGTCAAGATCTCGATAATTGGCATAAGCCTCTCGGGGAGATTTCGAAACAAATGGAGTCATATAATTATAAACTCTTCTTGACCAATCGATGTATTTTTGCGAGTTGACGTTGTCTTGTTCTTGCCAATTCACGTCGTAATAGATTTTGTACAAATTGCCAGCTCGATGTGGGAATGGTGTTGCGTCCTCAGGAATCCGATCCATGATTCCGCCATAAGCCATGAAGATAATGAAGGCCGACGAGGCTTCTTCATCGGAAAGTCTTGAAAATAAACCATTCAATGCAGTTTCGGAGATGGGTTCCTTTACGTAGTCAGATTTGATTTTGTAGTATTGGCCGCCAACAGAGGTTCGGAAAGTTCTGTTAAGCAAAATTTCCAAGGGTTGGTTTTGGAGTTGGTTGAAGTAAAGGACCGATTCGATCCAACTCATTTCGGAGCAATCCTGTCTTGATAATCCAAGCTCGGGGAATCTTTGTTGCATAATTGGGAGAAGCTCGTCAATGGTGCCGAGGAACAATGAACTGAACGAAGCAAGAATTGTTTTCCTCCCGTCTTGAGTTGAATTAACGCTCAACATTGTAACGTCGGGATTCATTTCATCGGGAAGTTGATGAGCGATCTCTTGCCATCGAAGGATGAGTTGGGTAGCGTTTTGTTCGAGTGTTCGGTTGACGGAAAATACCGTCACAATTGCAGGAACTGGAACAAGTTTTAGTTTCCAGGCAAGTACGATCCCAAAACTACCACCACCACCACCTCGAATTGCCCAAAACAAATCTTCCCCCATAGATTTCCTATCAAGAATTCTTCCATTTACGTCGATGAATTGAGCGTCAATCACGTTATCACCGGCAGTACCATATTTTCTGAACAATAACCCGAATCCTCCGCCGCTAATATAACCGCCAACTCCAATTGAATGAAAAATGCCACCCGCAAAGGCGAGTGTTCTACTTTTTTCTGCAATTCTATAATAAATTTCACCGAGAATCGCACCAGCTTGAACCCATGCAACTCTGTTTTCAACGTCAACATCCACCGTTCGGAAATTAACCAAGTCGACGACAACAAAGGGGACTTTGGCAACATACGAAAGACCTTCGTAATCATGGCCGCCACTTCGGGTCCTAATTTGGAGCCCATGTTTCCTCGAACAGTAAATCGTTGCTTGAAAATGGGATGTTCGCGATGGTGTTACGATGACCAAAGGCTTTGGGGTATTAGTCGAATTGAACCGAAGATTTCGTATTGTAGATTCCAAAACAGTTGAATAAGAAGGATTATTTCGTGTGTAAATCACACTGGAAATAGTAGAAGAATCATTTGAACGAAGGGAAAGGCATCGAAGAAAATCTTCCTGAGGCAAAGCCCCCGTTGAAAATGACAAAAGAGCAGCCAAAACAAGAGAAAGCAGTAACATTGAGAACTGTAGGGACTTCATTTTTTGAGCTATAAATTAATATGGCTGAGGATATGATGAAGATGAATACGGAGGCTCCATATTTATAGTATTCGTTTGCAGAGAAGAAGAAGAAGAAAAATTCAAGTTTATAAAAAATATTGGAAAATGTCCATGTTTATCATTATATCCTTTACCATGACTAGTTGTCTTCATACATAGCGGTCCAGTTTATCCTTGACCATGAGGTTTTGCTGTAGTTGAGAATGTTGAAATCAAACTTGAATTTCTAATGGGATGGCAAATGGGAACGAAATATGTATGGAAGAAGATAAACTCCATCAGGCCATCGATATGTAGTTCCATCGTTACTCGTTAAGGCCACATTTGCTTGAATTTAAATTTTCCCAGAAATTTCAATGTATTACCGAATATAATGTCTATAGAAATTATGAATAATAATAATTATTATTATTATTTAAAAAAGTGATGAATTATAAGGGAAAACAGTAAAACAATTAACATAACTCGAATCTCAAATATTACACTTGAGACGATGAACACATTAACCATCAAACCAACTCAAAGTTGAATAAAAATTTAAATTTCGACAAGCATAACAGCACTTGTATTTGAGGGATTGACGGTAGGTTGGAATTTACATACGATTTTATCTAAAATATTAACTTTAAATACAGTTAAGCTTCATTTATGATTTGTATATGGAAATTCCAAAGCCACTCTTTTTTTTTTCCAAAATAAAATATTATCTTTTATGTATATATTTGTAATTGCTTAATATAAAGATAAATAATATTTTATTATTGAAAAAATAAGTTTAACCAAACTAAAACTTTTCAAAATTAAGTTTTCTAAGATTATATTTGATGCAATATTAATACATAAAATTTATAAATCACAGTTCTCTACATCATTAATGAATTAAATTAAAAATTGAAATACTTAAAATTTTATTTAATGTTTTTGGGCCATTTTTATGTGTGTTTTTTTTTTTTGAAATTTTGATTGTAGTGTTGATCTCAATCTATCTGGTCTATCTATAAACTAGACAGATTTTACGTGGGGGCGGGGGAATAAGTTGGTTATTTTTAATTATTATTTGGAATCAAAATTTTTTGTATCACAATGTTATTTTATAAGTTCTAACATAATGTCATTATTATAAATAATATATTAATTAAAAGTAAGGGCGAGTGCGAATTTGAAAAATATATATCCATTTCACAATGTGTATTTATATTCAATTTTAGAAATTAACAGGTGTCGTCAGTCTAGCACTCTCCATCTTTTTTTACTCGTATTTTATTTTGCATATCGATATCGTCATATAATTCAACACGTCTTCAAAAGTTTGACTCATGTTGTTTGGCATAATAAATAGTTACTTGAAAATAGGATGCTAACTACAGGAAATTGCAAGACTTTTGATCGAATAAACCCAAAAAATCAAAATTGGAAGATGATCCAATTCAATAGGATTATTGTAAGACTTTTCTTACATACATGCCGGTCGACTTCATCCTTTGCTGTGTGTCTTTGAAATATGATATTAGAATATTAATAAATTAATCAAATCTATTAAGTCAATTAAAATGATTAGACAGATTAAAAAAAAACACATTACAATATTTTTACTATAAAGAAATTCACAGTTAGAAAATAAAAGGAATTGTAGATACCACTATTCAAAATAAAAAAATAGCCAATATGAAAGTTATGATTGTATACATTAAAAAGAATATATTAAAAAAAAAAAGTAACCATAATTGTGGACCATCCTTTCCGTTCAAGAATGGTTACTTGAGTTTTAGGGAAAGCTTTAGTCAACAAAGAAATAATAATTAAATCAATAATTTTGTAGGTTATGTATCTGTTTCGAATAGATGTGAATCCATGTCATGGTTATGTACTTATTTTTATAATTAAGAATTTATAATGTCTAATTTTTTCAATTAATGTAATTTTAATTCTATGAACTTAATATTTATTGATTATGTATTTTTTTTTTAGTGTAGCATGCTTACAAGCCTTATGTATTTTTAAGATATAATATTATTTAAATATATATTTTGATACATACGTGTTTGTATTATTTTTATGTTGTATTTGTATAACATTACCGTATTATATTTATATTTATATTGGTCAAATTCATCGACTTTTATAGTATCGAGAAAGAAATTTCTTTATTACATGTTACAAAATTTACTTATAAATAATTTGTAAAGAATAAAATAATTTATTCTGTGGTGGTAAATTTTTATTAGAAATTCATTTGATAGGGATTTAAATTAGGATAGTCCATCCCGATCCCTATTACTATATAAAAAAGAATAATACAATTTTCTGGCGCATGATTTATTAGTTTATGGTTCAACTATCACACCATAAATGCCCGATACTCTTTTATTTGTATTGAAGACGTTTTATTTTTCTTAATTTTCTTTTTCAACATTCTAAAACAAAGGAGGGATGCTTTGTTCATGCTTAAAAAAATTCTCGGGATCAATTTTTGTCTTCACTTGCACCAATCGATCAAAGTTGTTTTTGAAATATTTACGACCCCAAATGCTTGCTTGCGTATAGCTTGTGATACCCACATTGTTGGAGCCAAGGTCAAGATCTCGATAATTGGCATAAGCCTCTCGGGGAGATTTCGAAACAAATGGAGTCATATCTTTATAAACTCTTCTTGACCAATCGATGTATTTTTGCGAATTCACGTTGTCTTGTTCTTGCCAATTCACGTTGTAATAAATTTTGAACAAATTACCGGCTCGATGCGCGTATGGTGTTGCGTCCTCAGGAATCCGACCCATGATTCCGCCATAAGCCATGAAGATAATGACGGCTGACGAGGCTTCTTCGTCGGAAAGTCTTGAAAATAAACCATTCAATCCAGTTTCGGAGATGGGTTCCTTTACGTAGTCAGATTTGATTTTGTAGTATTGGCCGCCACTGGGAGTTCGGAAAGTTCTGTTAAGCAAAGTCTCCAAGGGTTGGTTTTGGAGTTGGTTGTAGTAAAGGACCGCTTCAATCCAACTCATTTCGATACAATCTTGTCCTGATAATCCGAGCTCGGGGAATCTTTGTTGCATAATTGGGAGAAGTTCGTCAATGGTGCCAAGAAACAATGAACTAAACGAAACTAGAATTGTTTTCCTCCCGTCTTGAGTTGAATTGAAGCTAAACATTGTAACGTCGGGATTCATTTCATCGGGAAGTTGATGAGCAATGTCTTGCCATCGAAGGATAAGTTGGGTCGCATTTTGTTCGAGTGTTCGACTGATGGAAAACGCTGTCACGGTTGGCGGAACTGGAACGAGTGCTACCTTCCATGCCAGGACGATCCCGAAGCTGCCACCACCACCACCTCGAATCGCCCAAAACAAATCTTTCCCCATAGATTTCCTGTCGAGAATCCTTCCGTTTACGTCAATGAATTGAGCATCGATGACATTATCACAGGCAAGACCGTATTTTCTGAACAATAACCCAAAACCTCCGCCGCTAATATGACCGCCGACTCCGACTGTAAAGTAAATACCACCTGCGAAGCCAAGGGTCCTACTTTTTTCTGCAATTCTGTAATAAACTTCACCGAGAATTGCACCGGCTTGAACCCATGCAACTCTATTCTCAACATCTACATCCACCGATCGGAAATTAACCAAGTCGACGACAACAAAGGGGACTCTGGCAACATACGAAAGACCTTCGTAGTCATGGCCGCCACTTCGGGTCCTAATTTGGAGCCCATGTTTCCTCGCACAGTAAATCGTTGCTTGAAAATGGGACGTTCGCGAGGGTGTTATAATGACCAAAGGCTTTGGGGTATCCGTCGAATTAAACCTAAGATTTCGTATCGTAGATTCCAGAACAAATGAATAAGAAGAATTATTTCGTGTGTAAATCACATTGGAAATGGAAGTAGAATCATTTGAACGAAGGGAAAGGCATTGAAGAAAATCTTGATGAGTCGATGCCCCCATTGAAAACGACAAAAGAGCATCCAAAAGAATAGGGAGCAGTAACATTGAAAACTGTAGGAACTTCATTTTTGAACCTATAACTTTAAATACCTCTAGGACTGTAGAATATGGATTAAGAGACTCCATATTTATACTGTTCATTTGCAGAGAACAATAAAGTAAAAATTTTTCATGTTTTATCAAAGCATATGAAAACATCTCGAATAAAATGTCCACGTTTTTGTCAACTACAATGATCGAATTAGCGGGAAAAAAAAAATTACCACACTGTTAAAGGGAATTATATTTTTAAAGATAAATCTCGAATTTTTATTTTAAGAAGAATATTATATATAAATTTTGATTTTATATAATTTTATATATTATATTTTAACTTTGATTCAAACGTAATATTTACAATGTTTTTTATGTGATTATTTTCTTTGGAATCATGTGAAAATTGTTTTAATATTTTCACATAAGTTAAAATTATGTTTTTTTAAAATAATTAGAATTACTTTTTCATTTATATAATGATAAAAAGCATGTATTTTTAATTGATGGGAAAACACTTTAAATTTATTTGTTTATGTTTTAGTTTAGTAAAATGTGATATTAATAATTTTTACATAACAAACGAAAAATAGTATGATAGATGTACGGATGAGATGAAATTTATTAAATTCCATTCACCAAAGCTGTCAATTTTCAAACTTGAAAAATCAGCAGGATTGCAATGACTTTTTGGATGGAATCCTAGCATTTTGGGGTTGAGATGTCCCCATGGCGTTTGAAGATATATCTCTTAGCTTCAAAATGCAATTTGAATCACTCGATTTTGAGTTCAGGAGCTCAAGTTATGATTGTTTTAGTGAATACTGCGTAAATTATAAGTTTATGAAAACAAAACTTCTGAACGAGATTATGACGGGAATTACGAGTTTTGAACTTTTAATTTGAGTTTAAATCATATTGAGTTCGGGTTTTAGGCTTAATTTTTATTATATATGAGTCCAATATTGTATTTATCAGCTCTTATTATTTTATTATTATTTTAAGTTATTTAGAAGTTTTATGTTAACAAGAAAGTTTAGTTTAAAACTACTTATTGTTTAGATTAAAATAGAGTTTTATTTAGATTTATTTAGCTAGCTTGTACACAAATCATTATTATTATTATTCAACTTCTCTCTTGAGTTAATAAATTTTCTTTGAGTTTTTTTTTTAAGAATTTCTATCGAGTTTCTTTTAGAAGAGTTTTAACAATCTTTGGGGTTGTGGATTATTCATATTTCTAAGGCTTCTTAAGATTTCTACATACCACATTCTATCTTTTCATCTATCTTCCTTATTTGCTTCATTATTGTTTTAATCGTAAATTTATTATTCTATTTTAATTATCTTAGTTATTTATTTTAATTGTTTTATTTAAATTGAATTTGATTGCGTTTCAGGTTGTATCAAAAATTCAAGTTTTTTTCCGAACGTCTAGAGCCCTAAGTCAAATCTGCGACTTTAACAAATTTTACGATCCACTTCCGCATTCATTTGTCTCATTCTTTATCATAGTGTCACATAAGCAACGGTGCTAATAAAATGTAAAATTTAAATTAAATTAAAATTAAAATTGTATATATATAATTATATTAAATTAAAGTCAATTTTATATAATTTTAAGATTTATGGTTGACTATGAATAGTTGTGAAGGTTCCATTAATGACGGTCGAAATCAAACAAATGGTATTGAGTTTGTAATGCTTGGAATGAGAATAATATATGTATACGACAATGTAGATCTAATACATTATTTTATATTTTATTTTGACACTTCTTATAATATGGTATTTGGATTGATTTTTTAGCTAATATGATATTTATCATGGCAAAAGTTATAAATTTCAAGTTTTAGAGTTAATTTAATTAAAATTAGTAATTAATTGATAAAATTAATAATTAATTTTTATAATTAACTTTAAACTTTTTTTAAAAAAACTTACAACCATCCGATTATATTTAATAATATTAGTTGTTATCTTAAATCAAACCCATCTTTAAATTTAAATTAATTATTAAAAAGTTCACACGACTACTTTTATATATTAATATATAAAATTTTTATCAAATATAAATATTTTATTAAACACAACATACAGATAATACATATAAAAATTATTAAATTTAAATACTAAATAATATATACCGAGAAAGTTACAATTCCTAACCCATGGAATAGGTTCCATCATTACTCGTTAAAATTTAATTTTTAAGTCTAATATTTTTATTTAAATTGTTTCAAATATGATGGTTAAATTTGATCTTAAATTTAAATTTATTGTGAATTTTTTCCAAAATACATTATATAAAAATTTCAACACTTAAATTATCACCTATATATTTTACCAAAATGGGTCCATTTTTATATACAGTTCTTTTGATATAATGTATTTTTTAAAAAATTAAACAATATATTTAATTTCAACTGATTCAAAGTTCGTATCAATATTTAAAAGTTTATTTTACACTAATATTTTATATTTTATATAGATTATAATTAAATTTACATAAAAATACTTTTGAAATATGAATAATCTAAATTAAAATAATAATAAAAAACTAGTTCAAATTTTATTTAATATAGCGGAATGAAACCATTCACAGAAATAATTTTTTTTTGAATTTTTTATATTTTTCATATTTTTAAATTATTTAAAATGATTTTTTAATTTTTTTATTTTAAAGAGTTTCACAATTTTTTATATTTTTTATTAAAAATACAAAGAAAAATTAATTTTAAAAAGTAATGACCAAATTAACAAAAAAAATATAAATAATAAAGGTTAAAATATTTATTTTACTTTTTTTTTATAATAGTTACATTAACAATGCTAACTTCAAAATTGAAGAGGAGACTTGAATTTTTAAATTAAAGAAAGTATAAAACTTAATATATCAAAATTAAAATATAGAAACTATTATAAAAAAAAATTCTTCATACAATCTCAAGTCATTATCCTAGTAAATACGAATACAAGAATTATTGGCCAACAAGTACTAAGAGAGGGCAATTCCATTTTGAGGCATGTTGGTTGTTGGCATGTTGGCAATTCCATTTTGTTGTTGGTTTCCAGAATTAATTATTCTGATTGCAAGTTTCGAAGTACTTGTACCTTCATTTTTAATATGAATAAACTTTTACTCAAAAAAATGAATTAGGTAACTATTTTCAATATTCAAACTTGAAATATGTACTTTTAAATAGTATATTTCTTTTGGTAAAAATATTATAAAGTCTTCTGTATTAGTAGTCATATTGTATTTTGCATCTTTTGCTCAAAAAAAATGAACAAATCAGTCCTTATAAGTTAAATCAAATAGTAAATCAGCCATTTCTGTTAAGAACTTCATTTATTTTTACTATTAAAAAATAACATTATTGACAGTTGTTACGTGCATCTCATTCTGATGTATAGTGATCAATTTTTAATTAAAATTGATAGAGTTTTTAATAAGAGAACCAATTTTCTTTCTAGTATAACATACATAGACTAAATTGTTCATTTTTTGAATAAAATAGGCAAAATATATAATACAACAACCTCATTTGTACTTTTACTTTTTTTTTTTAAAAATCTTTTTTGAATTAAGTCATTTTGGTTTATTGATGATGGTTTCTTTTTTTAAACTCTAATAAAACTAAAAAAACTAATTAAATTTCCATTATATTATTTATCAAATAAACAGTGCGGAGGAATTTTTTGCCCAATCATACTGGCTTAATTCCCTTAGCTTGAATATTTTATAATTTTTTAATATTTTACAATTTCAACAGCTGTGATTATAGTCCAGATTATAAATAAAGCGATAAAAGTCCCTTTACCGGGAGGGGGAATTAAGTTGGTTATTTTTTGCAATCAAGATTTTTTTATCACAATGTTTTGTTTTATAAGTTCTAACATAATGCCATTATTATAAATAATATATTAATTAAAAGTAAGACCGAGTGTGAATTTGAAAAATGTCTATCCATTCCACAATGAGTATTTATATTCAATTTTATAAAATATTCAAGGTGGGAGAATTAAGCTGATGCCGCTAGTTTAACACCCTCCACCCCTTTTTATCCGTATTTTGCCTCATATTTTATTCTGTATATTGGTGTCCCTCCACCGTTAAAAAATTATTTTAAAAAAAATGTATCATGAGCTAATAATGAAGGTATGATTGGGCAGAAAAAAAAAGGTGATGCTGCCACCTCTCAGCACTGTTTATTTCACCTCATTTTGGTAAATAATGTTATAAGAATACTATTTTGACATTTAATTAATTTTTTTAGTATTATCAAGGTAAAAAAAAGCCATTGATGATGTATAATCCTTATTTAAATTTCTTTTTTGAGTTTAATATTTTATTATCTTTATTTACGGAGGTTTGACTTACGGATAGATTTAGTTATAATTTTATGGCAATCACTTTTGTAATAGAATTGAAGCATATATTTTTTTTTTATAAATTTGTACCAATAAAATAATAACTTTTATATTTTTTAATAATTTAATTTAACTAAAATAGTATTTTTATTGTTAATAGAAATTTTGGGTTGATTAGGTCAACTCTCTTATTCAAGGTAATATAGGAATTAATCAAATTTATCAAGTGAATTAAGTAACTTGATTTAAATAAATATAAAGACAATACTTTCAAGTAATTTTTTGAAAATATCTTTAATATTAAAAAAACTTAATTAGAAGGTAAAAGAATGAATTCTAGATGTTACAACTCAAACTCTAGAATTATTCAATATGAAACCTATAATTCTTATTATAGAATTGTTGTAGGCCAATTTTGACCTTATATACATAAAACCCACACTCAATTTAAACCCATTTAACCAATTACATCAAAACCCAAATACCCGGTCAGCCCAAGAAACAACTCAGAACCCAATTACCCCACCAAAGTAAAATACCCAAACCCGAAGCCCAAAATTTCAACCCAAATAAAACTAAACCCTAGCCCAAACCATAACAGGAAAAAACAAAAATTTTAAACCCTAGGTGCGACCATACCACCACTCCACCGTCATCAACGACTCTGCAAAATGAAGCAGACACGCAAGCAGCAAAAAAATGGATTAAAAAAGCAATGTAAACGGCTATATAAGCCGAACAAAACCATGTAAAAAGGGGATTTTTTTTGAAGCAATACAAGCAATAGATTTTTTAGCACAAAAAAAAACAAGTTCAAATATATAAACAACAAATAGCAAATCGAAAGAAGAAATCGGAAAAAAAGGTTCAAAAAACGTGCAAAGGTCTAGATTTTCTTTTTAAGTTTATTTTTTCTTTTTTATTTTTTTTCTTCTTCTTTCCTTCGAATATATGTACACATATATATATTTAAAAAATAATATATATATAAATATAGCAAAAAATTTAAATAAAAAATTTATCTTTTGGCAATTTCCGGCCACCGTGTACGGTGACCAGCGCGGCAGTCGACGGCAGTGGACGGAGCCGGAGCTTGGCCGGAGGGAGAGGGCCTTGAGAGAGAATAGAGAGTTTTTTGAAGTTTTTTTTAAAAAAAAAAACAAAGGAAGAATGAGTTTTTTAAAAAAATTTGACTTATATAGGCTTCCAAAACGACGCGTTTTGGGATTGGCCTTAAATGCCCAAAACGACGTCGTTTTGCCTTGGCCGACCCGAATCCGACCCGCTCCAGGCCTAGGATCCGAGTGTTTTTAATGGAAGGGCTAATTGCACTTTTAGCCCTTCTGCTTTTTTATTGTTTTGAAATTAAATTTTTCATTATTTATAATTTTGCCCCGTAATTTATTTTGACCTTCAATTTGGTCCCTCTTGGTGCTGTGCATTTTGGGAGGAGGGGATATTACTCATTTTGGTCCTCCCTTGTTATCCGTGTGTCCAAATTGGTCCTTCTCTTCTTTATTAATTTTCGAATTGGCCCCGAACTTTTACTTTAGGTTCATTTTAGTCCTTTTTGTTATATTCAATATTTTAATTAAATTAATTGGTTTAAAATTATTATATTTACTATTATTATTCCATTATTATTACTTAATACATTATTATCATCATTATTCTTACTTTATTATTAATCTAACGTATTGATGTTATTACTTTTATTTTTATTTTAGTGTTAAATTAATTAAGTTCATATTGTTATTATTATATTATATGTTTTCTTTCGTGTTTATTTATTGTTTTATTATTAGTCAATTTAGTATTGCTAATTATTATTTATTATCGTCCTTATTAACACATCATCATTATTAACATATATATATACATGTGTATTTTTCATGTACATACTAGTATTTTCTACTATTATTACAAATATATTATTTCTTTTATTATATTATTAGAACATTATTTTTTATTATTATTTTCTTTATTGTGAATATTATTGTTATTTTTATTCTAATATTATATTTTAATATTTTTTCATTAATTGTAACATCGTTTGCATTATTTACGAATTCCTATTGCAAATGATATTTTTTTATATTTTTAATTAATTTCAATAAATAAGGCAACGTACCGATTTCAACACTAAATCGCTAATTTCATCGCTATGTTCGGTGAATATCATTGGCTCGTGTTAAAAATGAGACGTCCTTCTAAAAAACCAAAAATTTCAAATTCTCGTATTTCAATCGAATCGCGATTAAATACTAAATTAAACTTGTATTTTTGAGAATTAAGATAATGCGTGTTTAACAAGATACCAATTTTGGGCGTCGTGAGGGTGCTAATACCTTCCTCATGCGTAACCGACTCCCGAACCCTATTTTTCTCTGAATTTTCACGTAGACCCAAATTCGGCCTTCATTTTTGTTCAAAAATAAATTTTCTTTTTTTTAAAAAAAAAAAAAGAGAGAGGATTTATTAGGTGTCCGATCACACCTAGAAAAAAAGATTGGTAGCGACTCTTTTTCTCTTTAAAACTGAAATTTTATTTTCAAATTTTTAAATAATCACCTCAATTAGTGACCAAAGCAAATTTTTACGTAGCTATAAGAATATTTCAGAAATTCAAAATCTAACCTGGTCACATGAAATAGGAAGCCCACATGAAATAGGAAGCCCAACCCATCTCGTCAGCAGGCCATGGTTCCTTGCCATCTTGCAAGCCCATATTCATTTGCAAGGCATATATTTTGAGTCCCACGTTGCCTTGTCATCTCGCGTCCAACACTACTTTGTGAGCTCTCGCAAGCCAGTTGTTGCCTTCTCGCTTCATGAGCCAATCTTTGCCACCTCGCACTATCTCGCGAGCTTGCCTCGCAGGCCATCGAAGTTCCTCACCATCTTGTGAAGATGTCCTCGCCAAGGCATGACCATTTAACCATTTCGCTATCATCATCTCGCCTCACCACCTCGTAAGGTCACAAGCCACCCATCACAAACAGCATGCAATGTGTGATCATTTCACCACCTTGTGGGGAGAGACATGTTTCAGAGTACATTTCAAGCTTAAGGGGTGAATGTGTCTTGACCTTGGCACCTAACTATCTCTTAACATGCCACATCAAGAGATCATACCTTATAAATATAAAAGAGTTACTCTCAATAAAGGGATAACAAGAGATAACCTCAACCATTCTATAACTTAATACTATGAAAGTAATATGTTCAAAATTCTAATTTTTTTTATAATATAAGGACTAAATTTATCAAACTTTATAGCATGAAATACAAAATAAATGGGAGAAAAAAATTGTATGTTATACAGCACAAATCCTACATCCAAACTGTTTCAATGAATAATGTAATTTATTGGCACATAATTTATTAAACTACGGTTCAACTATCGCACCATAAATGATTTTTATTTAGCAATCTAATTTGTATTGACACCTTTCTAACTTAATTTTCTTAATGATTTTTTTTTGTTAGTTTTAATGTAGGGGAGAGATGTTTGTTTATGTTTGAAAATTTTCTCAGCATCAATTTTTATTTTCATTTGTACTTGAAATCTTTACGATCTCAAACGCTCGATTGTGCAGAGCTCGAATAACTCACATTGTTGGAGTCAATGTCGAAATTTGGATAATTAACATAAGTTTCTCGTGGAGATTTCAAAACGAATAAATTCATATAATTATTAACACTTGTTGACCAATCGATTTATTTTTGTGAATTCATGTTGTTTTCTTCTTATCAATTCACATTGCAATATATTTTGTACAAATTGCCGGTTCAATGTATGAACTCTGTTGTGTTTTGTTAGACAAGTAATATAAAATGCCTGACAAGTAAGTTTGTTCATTGCCAACTTGGCGACTTACCAACTTGGTGCTTTCCTCAAAGGCTCGCCCGTTATGAGTGTCCGCCACTTGTATGGTATCACCTACTCGCTCATAATCTTTTGAAATGTATCTAAGACTCGTGTAATCTCTAGGGGAAATAACGTGTCACCACACATGGTGCCTAGTTACCACTAACACTTCATATCAACGGACTTTTCATCAAAATTGAAAGTTGACCCAATTCAAGAGGATTATTGATGCGGTCGTTGAGAGCACCAAAAATAACCTATTCCCTGTAAAATAATAAAAATAGAAAAAGAACAGTAAAGGGGATGTAGGGTCGAATCCTCAGGGACCGGATTATACGAATGCTTGTTTCTCGAAATCCTGGGCAGAATCGTGCCCAAGAAAACCTGCGTTACTGGAAAAAATAAAAAAAAAAACAGATTTTAAGAATTGATTTTGGAAGCGAAAATAAAATAAAAATAGAGTTTAAAGTTTACTGAAATTATGATTACGAAAATAATAAAAATAATAAAGAGAGTTTTAAGTGAAAAGAAATTCTTATGGGAAAGTTCTAGCCTCCGGTTGTCTCATTCCACCTTGGGCTCAATCCTTGGCTTTTGGATGATCCTTCTCGACTCGAGTAAGCCAGTTATAGTGGAAGAGGACGCCTACGACCACCAGCTCCAAATATTAGACTTACGATTTTTAGGGAACCTGACTCTAGCCAGTAATCTATGCTAGATCAACGCTTCTCAATGGCGAATCCCACACCATTTTGTCTCCTTGGCTCGCCAACCTCTGACGCAGTAAGTTAACGAACCGACTATGCAATCCTTCCAAAACATACAAAGCGGCCGCCTTTGCATATGCTGAAAAGCTTACTTCTTAAGGGCCATGGACGGAAGCGTCAGCCCGTAGTGCGGAGAAATGATGAATACTTGGCGAGAAGGCTAAGTACGGATTCTAGGCCTCAAGAACCTTTTTTGGGGAAATATTGACAACTTTTGGCTAGAAGGGTTTTAGTGGCTCATGATAATTGTGGGAAAGAAAATAAATAAAAATATGGAAAAAGAAATTTTATTGAAAAGAAATATGAAAGAACAAAAGACTTTTGGGGGAGAGTGTTTACAGAAAAAGATCCTTCCAAATAGAGTCACTTCACCCCCTATTTATAGTGCTAGGGAGATAGTCTAATTGAACTTAAATTCTAAAAAGATAAATACATTTAATTAAAAATAAACAAAGATAATTAAAATAAAATCCTAAATTTGAATAATCCTAATAATTATCTTAATATTAATTATCCTAATAGAATAAAATAAAATAGAGTCTTCCAAAATAAAATCTCTTCTATTTGCTTTTAAGTCCTTGTGCCTTCCATGTTCGCACTTTTGGCACCATATTTGTCCCACGTTGCATATTGGCTCATTTAATCTCCGAATTGACGTTTTTTCCCTTGAATTTACTTTTCGCCTCCAATTTAGTCCCTAAAAGATAAAAAGACATAAATAGCTCAAATTAGTAGGCTCAAGCTCAAAATAAACACATGATTAATATATAAAAACACGTCATTTTAGAGTATTATCAATTATTCTAAGACTTTTCATACAGACATGGTGGTCGAGTTCATCCCTTGACCATTAGGTTTTATTGTGTCTTTGCCTAAGGATTTGTAGATTAGGATGTTGAAATCAAACAATAATTAAGCTGACGGGATATAATTCTAGAAGACCAACATTGACAAACTAGACCATTCATCAATAGTTTACTTGGTTTTGAGCAATGCCTAAATTATATCTTGCTATTTGAAATATGATCTTAAAATTTTTTCTAAATTTATTAATATTTATAAATTAAATTAACTATTTTTTCCAAAGACTAATCTGAATTAATCAAATCTATCAAGTCAATTAAGTAGCTTGATCATTACACGTAAAAACTCAGTGGTTAAGACGCAAGGTAATAGTATGGCTGCAGCGTTGGCTATTGCTAGGGTGAGAAGATCAGAGTTATTTAAAGTTTGTTTATTACTAGGGTGAGAAGATTAGAGTTATTTAAAGTTTGGTGGTGAAATATTTTTAATTAATTATTAGGAGTTTAGTCAAAGGTAAGATGTCTTGTTTGCTTATTTATTTGAGTGTTTTGTAATTTTGACTAACAATGAAGTAATCACATCGACTGAGAAAAAAAGAAGAAAAAGTGCTTGATCATTAGACAGATTGAAATGAAAAGCACATTAAAGTAAACTTTTTACATATTTTTGATCAATTTGATAACAATGAAGTAATCACATCGATCTGAGAATAAAAAGAAGAAAAAGTGCTTGAATATTAGAAAATAAAAAAAATAAAAAAAAATACAAATAAAGTAAACTCAAAAATAAATGATTGAAAAAATATAAGCTCAAAAAATAAATTTAAACAAAAAAATAAAATATGTTCAAAAAACGAACCCAGCCTCATAATAAAGTATTTTTGACATTCAAAATCCAAAAAAAAGAGAAAATAAAAGTTACGATTATATACATTAAAAAGAATATGAAAGTGAATATATTAAAAAAAAGTAATCATAATTGTGGACCATTCTTTCCATTCAAGACTGGTTACTTGAGTTTTAGGAAAAGCTTTAGGGTGAGTTTGGATGGGCGGTACGTTTACCTGCGGTTAGTATAAAAACAGCGGTGGCGGTGAGATTAGATATTGTAGCGATACTGTAGCGTGAGACAAAAAGTAAGCTAAACGCACTGCACCGCACCCCACCCAATCGCCTATCCAAACTAAGCCTTAGTCAACAACGAAATAATAATTAAATCAATAGTTTTATATGTTATGTATCTGTTTCGAATAGATGTAAACATGTATATGTGAATCCATTTCATGCTTATGTACTTATTTTTATAATTAAGATATTTATAAAGTCTAATTTTTTTCAATTATGTAAATTTTAATTCTATGTACTTAATATTATACAAGCCTTATGTATTTTGTAAGATATAATATTATTTAAATATATAGATTGACACATTCATGTTTATATTATATTGTATAATATTATCGTTTTATATTTATGTTTGTATGGATCGAATACATTGACTTTTATTTAACTTAATTTCCTTAATGATGTTTTTTTAACATTTTAAGGAAAAGGAGGGATGCTTTGTTCATGCCTAAAAAAATTCTTAGGATCAATTTCTGTCTTCACTTGCACCAATCGATCAAAGTAGTTTTTAAAATATTTACGACCCCAAATCCTCGCGTGTGCATAGCTTGTATGATTCACGTTGTTGGAGCCAATGTCGAGGTCTCGATAATTAACGTAAGCCTCTCGTGGAAATTTTGAAACAAATGGAGTCATATACCTATAACTTCTTCTTGTCCAATCAATGTATCTTTGCGAGTTCACGTTGTCTTGTTCTTGCCATTTCACGGTGTAATGGATTTTGTACAAATTGCCGGCTCGATGCGGGAATGGTGTTACGTCCTCAGGAATCCGATCGATGATTCCTCCATAGGCCATGAAGATAATGTAGGCCGACGGGGCTTGTTCGTCGGTAAGTCTTGAAATTAAACCATTCAATGCAGTTTCGGAGATGGGTTCCTTTACGTAGTCAGATTTGGATTTGTAGTATTGGCTGCCAAGGGGTTTTAGGAAAGTTCTGTTAAGCAAACTCTCCAAGGGTTGGTTTTTGAGTTGGTTGAAGTAAATGATCGCTTCGATCCAACTCATTTCGGTGCAATCTTGTCTTGATAATCTGAGCTGGGGGAATCTTTGTTGCATAATTGGGAGAAGTTCGTTAATGGTGCCGAGGAACAATGAAGTAAACAAAGCTTGAAATGTTCTACTCCCGTTTTGAGTTGAATTGAAGTTAAGCATTATAAGATCGGGATTTATTTCATCGGGAAGTTGATGAGCAATGTTTTGCCATTGAAAGATAAGTTGGGTGGCGTTTTGTTCGAGTGTTCGTGTAACAGCCTAATTTTCAGTGGTGTCGGAACAGTGATTCGAGATCACTAAATCCGACAAATGAGTAGGAAATATTATTAATTTAGTGAGTATAAGTTAAATGTGAAGTTAGAAAAAATTTTGAAATAGTGAAATGTACTAAAATATATATATATTGTACGGGCCTAATTTTGCCCAGGCCCGATATAATAAAACTAATTAGCCCGAGCCCAAATCACAAAAAAAAACAACAAAAACAGTCCAATAAATAATAAACCTAATACCCAATTAAAACCCAATTACCAGCCTAAAAAAACACACACACACACACAAAAAACCCATTACAAATTAACCCAATACCCAAGCCCAATTCAAAACCCTAGCCCAACTATCTTAAAATTTTTCAGCAATCAACCTTCAGCCACAGCTCAGCCCCCAGGTGTGCTGTCGAACCTCTAGGCCAACCATTGGCCACCTTGCGCACTACCACCGTCGCACGCCCCACGCATGCCCCTCTCCTCCATGCGTCTGACACCCCTCAAAGCCTGCAAACAAGCAAGAAAATAGGACACAAAAAGACAAAAACCATGTGCAAACAGCAAAGGAGATAGCAGAGAAACAATAGCGAAATCGGCTATAAAGCCTTGGGAGGAACCCGATTGAAGGGGGTGTTTAAAAGGGGGGTTCTTCTTTTTTGATAGAAAAAAAAGATTTTGTAACACAGATATTAGAGATCGAAACAAACATAAACAAAGGGGAGCAAGAAATCAAAAAAGGTTGATTTTCACTTTCGTTCTAAGATCTGAGTTCATTTATTCTGTTTTTTTTTATTTTTCTTTTTTATATACGAAAATAGACAAAAGTAAAAGGAAAGAAATAAGGAAACCTCACTTGAAACCACGGACGCGTCGCCGGAGAACCTTCTCCATCGTGGCGATTGGGTTCGAATAAGAGGGCCACGGGTTTCTCTCTTGGCTCCCAAAGGACGTCGAGGTGCTTGGCCTTCGAAGGGCTCCCAAGCGGGGTTTAAATACCCATGGTCGCACATCGCCGGGCACCGAAAATAGTGGCGATACAGTGGACAGTGAGATAGCCCGATTGGCTGAAGCAAAGGGAGAGGGAGAGAGGGCAAAAGGCCCTTAGTTTTTTTAAAAAGAAACTGAAATGAAGAAAAGAAACTAACTTAAATACTAGAGGCAAACGACGCCGTTTGGGAGTGGGGGGTCCAGGTGCCAAAACGACACCGTTTTGGACCTCCCACACGCGACCCGACCTACGCCCATGGAGGATCCGCGCATTTTGATCGAATGGTCTATTTGCGCATGGGATCCCTCTACTTTCTTGGTGCATTTCAATGTGGTCCTTCCTTCCTTTTTTATTTCGAATTCGCCCCAAATTTGTGTTCCAAAATTCAATATAGTCCTTTTTTAATTAATCAACCATTTTTTTATTAATTAATCAACTTTATTTTTATTATTAATTCTATTATTACTACTTATTATTATTGCCATTATTCTATTATTTCTTATATGTTATCATTATTGTTGTTACTATTTATATCACTGTTTTACATTATAGTTATAATCATTATTATTCTTTATTTGTTATTGTTGTTATTCTATTATTGTCGTTATTGTTAATATTGGAGTTATTTTTGTCCTTATTATTTTATTGATATCATTGTTTTCTATGTCATTATTATTGTGTTATCATTAGTATCACCAGTATGTCATCAAATCAATCAATTTTATATTAAATTTGTCATATTATATTATTTTATTTTCTTGTTTCTTATCTACATTATTATTACTATTATTATTGGCATTATTTTGGATATATCATATATTTAAATCATTATCAATTTTAAAAATTTTGCATATATGTTATTTTTTTTGAATCATCATACGTAGTATTCATTTTAAATTTTTATATGTATCTTTGTACTCTAAATTATTATGTACATATATATACATACTTTTTTAAATGATTTTCATACAATGTTTTGTCTCAAAATTTTCTTTTTATCCCATTTATTCTCAATATCTTATACATTATGTATGATAAACCATCTTGCATATTTTAAGTTTTTTTTTTTACATGTTCTTTCGTTATACTATTTTATATGTAAACAATTTTAAATTCTGTTATTATTTATTACAAGCATTTTATCATTATTTACCTTAAGACTTCATATATTACTTATATTAAATTTTTTCACATACTTCTTATACGTTATGTATTTTGGAAGATTATTTTTACATTATTTATTTTAAATTTTTATATACATGATTTATTTTAAATCTTTGTGTATATTCTATTTTAGAGTTTTATATGAATTACTTGGTTTAAATTATTTTTTATGTTATTTACTTTAAAATTCTTTACATTTTTCACCATTTTGAATTTTATATATATATACATGTATATTCCTTTTGTTCCAAATTCCATTGCAAAATCGGTTAAATTATGTTTGGGTTTTAGATGACTGCACTTTCATTATATTTTGTCTTATTTGTTCGTTTATTATACCCTTATATGTTTTATGTTTCTAGTTCAACACTTTACCTGTTATTGTTATTTATTCATTTACCATATTGTTTTATTTGTCTTTTCATTATTTATGTTATTTATATATTATTTCTACTGCGAAATGTGTATGCTCAAAACCATGTACGCTTACCCTGTTTACCCATTCATCGAGTGGCCCATATGTTTAAAACATATATTGATTTGTAAAGTCTTGTCATCCCAACCGCGTCCAAACATTTCGATATTATGACTTTTATGGTGTATATTCGTTTCATTATTTGGATTATTCTTCGCGATTTGTTTCTAACGTATACCTCTTAAATATTTCATTAAAATTTTTAGGACCAAATTTAAAACAAAAGAAATTTTGAAAATAAGGCAATGTTTCGCGTTTTGGAACACCGAGGAATTGTGCCCTAACTTACGGGGTTTCGATTCTCTCATTGATTCTAAATAGCCAAATATCCTTTCGAGTTTTAAAACACATGAAATTTCAATTAAAATTAAAGATAAACTTGCGCTCGGAAGTTCAAGGTATCGCGTCCTAACTTACGGGATGTGATTCTCCGATGTCTCGAGACAAGGAAATCTTTAGCAATCGTTTTGATCCAATTCAAGCACTTTTAAACTCAACATTCATAAAAAAGGGATCGTATTTCAAATTTATTTTAAATCTTTTCAATTTTTGATATTAAGACATTAATTAATCAATTAGGTACCAATTTTGGGTGTTACGAGGGTGCTAATCCTTCCTCGTACGTAACCGACTCCCGAACCCGTTTTCTCAAATTTCGTAGATCAAAATGTCGTTTTAGTAAACTAAAATGTTTTATTAAAACAAGGGTGATCCGATCACACCCAATAAAAATCAGTGGCGACTCCCGTTTTAATTTTAATTTTAGAATAAGGTCGATTCCTGTTTTCAAAAAAATGGTTTCGACATATATATATTAAAATAATTAAAATTGAAAACGTGCTATCGATACCTCGAGAATTTTAAATCGAGCCATAAATATTTTTATAAATATTTATGGAGTGTTAATAAGTTAGTATTAAAGTTTCGTCAAGAAATTTTAAAGTACTGATAGCTAATTGAACAAAAAGGACTAAATTGTATCAAATGCAAAATTGTGGGAAATGATTAAATAGCTTAAATGATAAAAGAAAGAGGGTTTAAAAGGAAAATAGACCCAACGTCTATTTGGGCTGGACGGCAAGAGCATGAAATCACAAGAAAATAAGGGGAATTAAGGGCAAAATTAGAAAATTGCAAAATTTACTTAATAAAGCTAGGACTAAAGTGGAATTATCTAGATTTCTCTTTATTTTTCTGCATTCTCATCAGCAAAAACACCATGCAAGAGTTCCTTTAAGCTGGTTTTTCATATTTTTACTGCAAGTAAGTTCAGTTCTTGATTATTTCTTAAAATTTTTGTGTTTTTGTGACTTTTACAACTAGGTCCATTTGTTGAATTCAATAGTTCTTGATTCTATGAACGAAATTGAAAGTTTCTATGAATATGTGCTTGAAGTATATGATGATTTGACATAGAATTAGAGCTTTAAATTGTTTATATGCTGATTTTATTGAAAAAATTGAATAGAAAGTGAATGTTTGGGACCTAAATTGTCAAAGAGTTTGAAGTTAGAGTTTTATGTGGAAATTCTGAATTTCAATAGTTATGAAATAACTTATAATGTCTAGGAAAAGTATTAATTGAGAAAATTAGTTTAATTGAGGGGTTAATTAAGTAAGGACTGAATTGTATGAACTGTGAAACTTGGGGCAAAATGAAAATCAACATTTTGCACTAAAACAGTTTTGGACAGCAGCAATAGTTTAACTTTGAAAAATCTCTAAAAATTTTAGAAATCTAATTAGAGGATGAATAAAATATGAAATTAAAGCTTATTGAGTCTAGTTTCTTATAGAAGAAACGGTGTAAGCAATGGAATTGTAAATCATGAGATATAATAAGTTTTGTGAGACAATGTCAGAATGATTTCGGGTTCCCCTGTTCTGACTTTGGAAAATCATCAAAAATTGGATAAAAATAATTAAGGGATTAAATTTATATTTTTAAAATCCTTAAACAGTCTATTTTCAATAGAAATAAGCGGGAACATCATCCGAATCTCGTACGATGAGATAATTAATTCTTAGTGAAAAAGGGTCAGAATTGTCAGACAGCAGAACAGGGGAAACTTTAAAGAATAAACTGTACTTATTGGATAAACCAAAAATTCTGAAAATTTTATGGTAATAAGATAAGTAAGTCTAGTTTTAGGGAAAATTAGCGGATCTTAATTTCGAGTTCTGTAGCTTAAGATATAAATAATTTAGTGACTATGATGCAAATGGACAGTTTTGAATATACATAAGTAAATAGTGAAATTATTGATAATGTTACTTGTTGCATGTTATATAAATTAAGGATATGGAATGGAGAGGAGGAGGAGGAAAATATGTATGAATATTCAGCTAGCATGGCTAATTTGTATGTTTTAGGCTCATGGACTAAATTGAATAAAAGTAAATTTTTATGGGCAATTTTGTAAAAAAAATGTTAGAAATGACCAATTTGCATGAAATGGATTATTTTATTATTTAAATTACAAAATTGAATGAAGTTATTAATTTAGCTCAAGATCGGGGAAAAACATGTTTTAAGGATTAAATTGAAAAGTGTTGAAATTATGAAAAATTCTGATATTTTATAGAATTAATAGGTTGTCATCAATTTGTGTGAGAATAACGGCTAGAAATAAGGATTAAATTGCAATAATTTTATTTTATTTTAACCTAAGGATGAAATCGTCATTAATTAAAAGTTTAGGGGTATAATGATAATTTTGTTTAGAGCATTAGTTGAATGTATTATAACATGAAATAAATGAAAACAACGATCAAATTTTTTTATAAAGATCCGGATGACTTGAATACAAGACTTAAACGTGGAGAAGAAAAGATATCAGATTAATGAAATATCTGATAAATAAATTGGTAACTCCGGTAATGCTCCGTAACTCTATTCTGGTGACGGATTCAGGTTAGAGGCGTTACAGTTCGGATGACCTCAAACACCGTTACGGTTGCAGGAACTGGAACAAGTTTTAGCTTCCATGCCAGGACGATCCCGAAGTTTCCACCACCACCACCTCAAATTGCCCAAAACAAATCTTCCCCCATAGATTTCCTGTCGAGAATCCTTCTGTTTACGTCGATCAATTGAGCATCGATAACATTATCACCGCCAGTATCGTATTTTCTGAACAATAACCCGAAACCTCTGTTGCTAATAAAACTGCCGAGTCCGATTGTATAGTAAACACCACCTGGGAAGGCAAGGGTCCTATTTTTTTTTTGCAATTCTGTAATAAACTTCACCGACAATCGCACTAGCTTGAACCCATGCAACTCTATTCTCAGCGTCAACATCCACCGATCGAAAATTAACCAAGTCAACGAGAACAAATGGGACTTTGGCAACATACGAAAGACCTTCATAATCATGGCCACCACTTCGGGTCCTAATTTGGAGCCTATGTTTTCTCGCACAGTAAATCGTTGCTTGAAAATGGGATGTTCGAGAGGGTGTTACAATGACCAAAGGCTTTGGGGTATCAGTCGAATTGAACCTAAGATTTCGTATTGTAGATTCCAGAACAGATGAATAAGAAGAATTATTTCGTGTGTAAACCACATTGGAAATGGAAGTAGAGTCATTTGAACGAAGGGAAAGGCATTGAAGAAAATCTTCATGATACGAAGTCCCCATTGAAAACGACAAAAGAGCATCCAAAAGAATAGGGAGCAGTAACATTGAAAACTGTAGGAACTTCATTTTTTAACCTATAACTTTATATACCTCTAGGACTGTAGAATATGGATTAAGAGACTCCATATTTATATTGTACTAATCATCAGGCAATCATGGGTCAAAATAAAAAGGGCTATTTGGGTTATCATAATCTAAATTTACTGTTTATTTCAAGTTATTTAGTTGAATATTTTTGAACCAATGTCATTTTTATAAATTATTTTTTTTTGGGTTAGATGTGTAAAATAGCCTATTATATCAAAGCATTTGAAAACATCTAGATGAAAATGTCCATGTTTTTTCAACTAAAGTGATGAGAGCACTTTTGATGGGATTATTTTTTTAATGATAAATCTTAATATTATAAATAAATTTTGATTTGGTCTACTTTAATTTTTAACACTTGCAACCTTGACATTATTATTTTTGGAATCGTGTGAAAATTGCTTGATGACATTTTATGTAACTGCCCATTTTTAGTGAAATCAGAACAGTAGTTTTGAAACCACAAATTCGAGTCCATAAGAAAAATTATTTTAATATTAATACATGACCTGTATTATGATAGGAATGTTGTATGAAAATTTCGTTAAGAAAATTTTACCGATTACATGTTTATTTAGATGGAAAGGAACGAATTGCATAAAATGTAAAAGTTGAGTTCTAGTAGCTATAAGTATCAAATAGCTATGAAATTCAAAATTTGAGGTCCTTATATGATAAATAGACCATTAAGAGCAGTTAGTATATAAGTATAATGATTCATCCATGGAAAATTAAGAAAAGAAAATGATAAAATTGGAAAGATGAAAAATAAAGATGATAGATAATAAAATAAAACAAAATGGTAGAACACTCCCGAGACAGAGGGCTTCCCGATTATGTACCCTAATAAACACTCCTGAATATGTATTGACGGATTATAGTTGTGTGCACTTCGTGTGTACTACCCGTGTACCCATCGATATTTCGAATGGTTCAACGGGCAAAGTTCTTATATAAGTTAAAATGAATTCTGAATGAGATACTATCTATATACACCTGAAAACACATGGAAAATTGATATTTGATGAGCTCATCCTTATTTCTTGATATTCACATGAAATATATGCCTAACATGTTTGATGATGTTATGTGTGCTTAGGCAATTTGCCAATTTTCTATGGATATATTTTGCATACTTACCTTAAATGTAAATGAATGGTAAGTTAATTTTCTGTTATACGAACTTACTAAGCATTAAATTCTTACTTTGTTTTATTTCATCTGTTTTATAGTAATCTGGAAGCTTGAATTGGTTGGAAGTTGGTCGGAGTATCATCACACTATCCTTTGGCTCATTTCGGTATATGTAACGCACTAAATTTTGGTATAATAGCATGTATAGGTTCAATTGGGCCATTGATGGAAAATATGTGTTTTGGTTATAATTAGCCATTGGAATGGCTTGAGTTGGACATACTTTTGTTATATATATACATGTGTGACCTCTTTATGTTTGTTGTGTTTGATGTGGTTGAGTGATGGATAAGTTATAGGCATATTGATATATGAGATGAGATAGTATAGTTGGTACAGGTAAGCAAATAGATGTTTTGATTAATATGGTAAATCTTGAATATTAAGATACGAGATATATGACATGTTTATGACTTGATTTTGGTTGGGTTTAAATGTATTGGATTGGCTTGTGAAGTGTTAAAATGTTTATGTAAGTAGAAGACAAATTGGGTAAGAAATAAGGCTTGGAAATGACCTTATTTTGTCCACACAGGCAGAGACACGAGCGTGTGTCTCAGCCGTGTGTCACACATGGGTGTGTGTTTTGGTCGTGTGTTCCCTGCATCTTAAAAATTTCAAAAAAGAATGCTCAAAATTGTTCACACGGCCTGGCACATAGGCGTGTGATTTGGCCGTGTAACACCTGCACCTACACACGGCCTATGTAATGGCCTAAATTCAAGGTTATCGGAACAGTAGTTTTGTAACCACAAATTCAATTTAAAGAGAAAATTTATTTTAACATTTTTTCATGAATATTTATATAATAGGAAAATCGTATGAAAATATCGATAATTTTTTTTTACCGATTTAGTGGTTAGTTAGAAATTATTGAAGGAATTGGGTAAAAACAAAGTATCGAGACCTTGATCTCATAAAACTGAGTAGGAAATATTTTTATAAATATTTATAAAATGTTAGTGAAGTGGTATTAAAATTTCGTTAGAAAATTTTAACGTTTGGGTAGGTAATTAAATGAAAAGGACTAAATTGGAAAAGGTGTAAAAGTTGCTAGAATGATTAAATAGCTTAAGTGTCTAATGATAAAGGATTTAAAAGGCACTTAGAACCAAAATTTATTTGGGCTGGACGTCAAGGGCATGAAATCAGCAGGAAAATTGATGATTTAAGGGCAAAATTAGAATATTGCATAATTAACTAAATAAAGATAGGACTAAATAGGAAATATCTAGATTTCTCTTCATTTTTCTTCATTCTAATCAGCCAAAACACCATGGGAGGGGTTCTCTAAGCTGGTATTGTAGCGACATAAAAATTTCGCTTTCGGTCGCTAATTGAGGCGATTATTTGAAAATTTAAAAAAATCGACTTTCGATTTTATTAAAAAAGGGAGTCGCCACCGATCTTTTTTCTAGGTGTGACCGGACACCTAATAAATCATCCTTTTTTAGAAAAGAAAACTTATTCTTGCACAAAAATGAAGACCGAATTTAGGTCTACATCAAAAGCCAGAGTAACGTTGAGTTCGGGAGTCGGTTACGCTCGAGGAAGGTATTAACACCCTTGCGACGCCCAAAATTGGTATCTTATTAAACACGTGTTGTCTTGATTTTCAAAAATACGAATTCAATTTGACATTTAAGTGTGATCCGATTGAAGGAAATGAGAAGTTGTAAGTTTTTGGTTTTTTAGAAGGATATCCCGTTTTTAACACGAGCCGACTAACTTCACCCAACATAGCGATGAAATCAATGACTTAATGTTAAAATCGGTACATTGTCTTATTCTTAAAATTAAAATGTAAAAAGTTTCTAAAATGATAGTAAAAAAATCTAAGAATATTATTGTAAAAAATGCGAATAGTAATGTGAATAATATAAAATATTAAAATACCAAAATATTAGAATAATAATAATTAATATTGACAAATAAAAAAATAAAATAAAAATAAAAAAGTGTACATAATATATATATTAGAAATAACAATGATGTTTAAAAATAATACTATTAATAATACTACATAAATATGTACATATATAAAAAATAAATACGTGATAATATTAAAAATATGTACATAATATAGTGTAAAAAATACATACATAATATAATTAAAATATATACATAAGATAACATGTATATATATAAATAATATAGTATTAAAGATATATACATAAAATAGTATAATATATATACGTAATATAGAATTTAGAATATACCTAATATATTAAAAGAATATATATAATATAATATTAAGAAATATAATAATAACAAAAAAAAAGAGAGAGGGAGAGAGTGGGTGATTTCCGGCCACAAGGCCGGCCGCCGTTGGCGCCACCGTACACGGCAGCCGGACCTCAAAAAAACTTTTCGGTAAAAATAGATGAGCTTCCTCCTTTTATTTTTACTTTCGGGTAAAAATGGCTAGTGGAGTAGGTAGTGGAGCAAGTGTGGCTAGTGAAGTTGGTGGTGGAGCAAGTGTGGCTAGTAGAATTGGTGGTGACAAAGGCTAGGATTTAGTTGAGAAAAGTTTAGGTTGTGGGCTAGGTTTTTTTATTTTAATTTGGGCTTAGGGTTTGGGCCATTGAGGTTTTGATGTAAATTGGGCTTTGGGTAATTAAGATTTTGGGTTTTGGGTTTAATTTTGGTGGGTTAGGTAAGGCTAAATTGGGTTTTGATGTAAATGGGTTAAAATTGGACTACAACAGGTATTTCATAATTTTTGCACCAAGTGAGTTAATCCTTGCCTTTTTCTTGTAATTTTTGTGTTTCTAAGACTTTTACAACTAGGTCCTACTATTAAATTCATTAGTTTTTGATTTCATGGATGAAATTGAAAGTCACCATGGTTGAGTTCTATAATTTTATGATGAAATAGAATGAAATTGAAGCTTTAATTTGTTTATGAGATGATTTTATTAGGTAATTTCAATAGAAATTAATTTTTAGGACCTAATTGTGAAAATGTTTGAAATTAAAGCCTATTGCTGAAATTTTGATTCCTAAAGGTTATAAAGTAGTTTAGGTGATGGACTAATTTGTTAATTGAGAAAAATACGCTCAATTGAGAGGCTAATTGAGTAGAGACGAAATTATTATTTATTAAAAGCTTAGGGGAAAAATGGTAATAAACAGCTTGCACTAAAACAGTTTTAGATAGCAACAGTATACTAACTTTGAAAAATCACCATAAATTTTATAAATAGAATTAGAAGATGAACAAAACATGGAATTAAATATTATTAAGTCTAGTTTCTCATAGAAGAAACGGTGTAAGCAATGGATTTTTAAATATTGAGATATAATAAATTTTGTGAGACAATGTCAGAATGAATTCGGGTTCCCCTGTTCTAACTTTGAAAAATCATAAAAAATTTCATAAAAATAATTATGGGCTTAAATTTATATTTATAGATTCCTGAATGAGTCTATTTTTAAGAAAAATAAACGATAATATCATTTGAATCCTGTATGAAGAGATGATTAATTTGTAGTGAAGAGAGGTCAGAACTGTTGGACAGCAGAACAGTGGTGACTTTAAAGAATAAACTTTACTTACTGGATAAACAAAAAATCTTGAAAATTTTATGGTAAGAAGATATGTGAGTCTAGTTTCAGGAAAAATTAGCTGATTCTAATTTGGAGTTTTTTTAGCTCAAAATAAAAATAATTTAGTGACTATGACTCAAGTAGACAGCTTTGAATGAACTATAAGTAATAGTGGAATTATAGAGAATGTTGCATATGAACATGAAATGTATTAAATTGATAATTAAATTTATTTATTTATATCCAGAAGATTCAAATACGAAGCTAGATCAGGGAAAGGAAAAAGTTCGAGATTAATAGATTTTTGTACACGAACAAGTATCAAGGTAAGTTCGTGTAACTTGAATTATATTCTTAAATGCTTGAAATGTATGTTATTGATGTGAATATAATTTGAATGTTCATTGTATGAAAATTAATGAAACACTGATATATTTGATAAAATGGGAAGAAATCCCGGTTGAATAAAAGGAAAATTTGATGGATCTCTGAAAAGGAATTGACGGTAAAAAGGAACTAGCCGGGATGGGTGATCCTATCCTGATATAGCTCTCCCAAAGAATATGTGTAAAATGGATTTAGCCCGGACGGGTAATCCGAATTAGGGTTTGAATTTAGCTTGGACTGGTAATTCAGATCCAAGCATCATTAGAGTAATTGTCGTTGCAGGGAATTTAGCCTGGAGTGGTAATTCAGATCCAAGCTCATTAGAGTAATTGTCGTTGCAGGGAATTTAGCCTGGACTGGTAATCCCGACAATACTCTATGAGTTTATATTACAGGGGATTTAGTCTGGACTGGTAATCCCGCTGTAAGGATGAGGTTCGCGGGAGTGTATTCTCTGAAATGGAAATGTGCGCACATGAATATGAATTGACGGACCCGAAAATGTACACTAAAAGTGTACCTCTGAAAATCCATCGAAAATTTCGAGAAATTCAACGGGATAAGTATGGAAAAATAATAAGGGAATGGAAATCATGGTATATATATTATTGACACATGAAAATTATTGTACTAACTTGAATGTTGAGTTTGTACATGTTAGGGCAATAATGCATTGAATGGATATTTGAATGTTTATTTAAATGTTTATTGCATTGTATTGAAAATATTAGGTAAGTATAATTCTTGTTACATGAGCTTACTAAGCACAAAGTGCTTACCCTATTTCCTTTTTCCCTGTTTTGTAGTGTTAAGAGCTCGGAGGTCGGATTTGGTCGGAGACACATCACACTATCAACTTCAAGATTTCGGTATATCAAGAAATTTTATTTTGGAAATCAATGGCATGTATAAGTTAATAAAGTAAATGTTAACGTGAAATGAATATAAAGTTAGCCATTGGTATGGTTAACAAACTTGGTTTTGGTATGTGATGACGTTATCTTATAAATATGCGTGAATCTATATGCGTTAATCTATCTTGAAAATATGTTAATTTGGATTGGTTGATGTGGATTATTTTTGGTTTAAAATTGCAGGGAAGGTTAGATATCTATAAAGGGATTATATTAAGTTAAAAAAAAATTAATTCGTAACCTCCGGTAATACCTCGTACCCTATTCCGGAGATAAATACGGGTAGGGGGTATTACAGCCTAGCACACGGGCGTGTGACTTAGCAGTGTGACCCAAGTCAGAGAGTTACATGTCGTGTACCCTATTTCAAATGCCCACACGGCCTGACCACACAGGTGTGTACCTTGAAAAAATTTTAAAATTTTGCAAAAAATTCGTTAAGTACCCGATTTAGTCTCGACTTGATTCTAATACATGTTTTGGGTCTCAAGGGCTCATATAAGGGACTTTTTGAATAATTTCTGACATGATTGTTAAATAATATGAAAAGTCTGTATTTGATCTGTATAATCCCGGTAATGCTCCGTAACTCTGTTTCGGCGACGGATATGAGTTAGGGTTGTTACATTTTACTTCGAGTAAATTTTAATATTTTTATATAAATTAAAAAATATTTTTTTGAAGTAATTAGAATTTTTTTTATTTATATAATTATAAAAAAGAAAATAATTTAAATTTATTTATTTCTATTTTAATTTAATAAAACGTTATATTAACAATTTTCACATAATAAACTTAAAATAGTGCCCAATAAATAACAGTACTGATAAATGTAAAATTTAAATAAAAATAAAAATTATATATATAACTATATTAAATTAAAGTCAAATTTATATATAATTTTAAAATTTATCTTTTTAGCATTAATAATAGTGAAGGTTCCATTAACAGCGGTCGAAATCAAACAAATAGTATTGATTTTCTAAAGTTTCCTCAACGGGAATAAAATATGGATACCACAATATAGATTTAATACATTATTTTATACTTCATTTGGAAACTTTTTATAATATCGTATTTGTATTTATTTATTTTAGCTAATATGATATTTATCATGGCAAAAAGTTGTAGATTTTAAGTTTTAGGTTAATTTAATTAAATTAATTAATAAAATTAACAATTAAATTTTATAATTAACTTTATTTTTTTTAAAATTTATAACAATTCAATTATATTTAATAATATTAGTTGTTAATTTAAATCAAGTTCATTCTAAAATTTGAATTAATTATTAAAAGAGTCACACGATTACTTTTACATGCCAACATATATAATTTTTATCAAATATAAATATTATATTAAATATAAAATATAAAAGAAATATGTATAAAATATCAAATTTAAATACCAAATAATATATTAAACTGACAATTATCCAATTCCTATGATATCTAACACGTATTTGTTCCATCATTGCTAGCTAGAAATTTTATTATATCAGAAATATATATGTTTGACTTTAAATTTGTTTTCCAGTAAATTTCAGCTTGTTCTTTTTTTCTTTCTTTTTTTTTCCAATTTCGTATGGTATATAAAGTCAATAATTGGTTAAATTTGGAAAATTAAATTGATAAAAAAAATATTTAAAAATTGAATGTAATCAATAGAATTTTAAACATATCCATCCATGAGTTTTGAATATTTAATTTCTTAGTTTCATATTACAAGTTACTATCATCCAGTTTTATATTTATATTATTGTTATATTTTATGCAATAAAATTCATGAATTTTGACTCGTAATTTTTTTTGGTTTTATTGTATAGCTATAATTAGTTTGCAAATCAGTAAATGGTTCACGAATCATTACTTGATGAATTCTAGAACTGAACACATTTGTTAAGATATCAAATTAGACTTTCGTTTCAACAATCTTAAACTATGTAACTAAGTTTGTCCCCAACTATAAAAAGATCACGCAAACAACTCATGTAGATCTATTCTCATATACTTCCCTCACTGAACTTTTGAACTATCTCCAAGTTTCATTCTAACCTTCACACTCCTTCCTTTCTTAACTAGACCAACATCTTCTTCCCTTTGTTCACTTTATTGGTTAACAGTTATTATTTAAATTTTTTATTGAGTTAGTATCATGAGTTAACTAGATATCAACTTGATTAGAAAATTTACGAAAATATTTTTCCGCAATTAAATTAAGTTATATTATTTGATGGTAGCTTAATCTTTAAAAAAAAACCAATAAAAATTAAATGTGGTAGGATTTGAATATGTGTTATTTACATCAATAAAACATTAATTTGTTACTAAACCAAAATTTTATTTTAATATGATATTTACATTTTAATATCATAATTAAATGATGCATGTGTTATTATTAATTAGTTTCAAATCATATGTTTCATTTTGATTGTATGTTATTTTTAAATACACTCATGTATTCTAAATACATAATTTCTATACACATTGTTTTAAATGTATATTTTTAGTAACGATTTGTTTGATAGTATGTTTTAAAAAAATAAACAAATTATATTGGTAACAATTTTATGTAAATTTTGAAAAAAACCTGATAAAATTTTAAAAAATTTAAGTACCAAATAATATATTAAACCGAAAAATATACAATTCGTAAGCCATCAACATGTATCTGTTCCATCATTGCTTGTTAGAAATTTTATTAAACCGAGACTTATAAATTTTATTTTCCAGTAAATTTTTGGCTTGTGACCAAATTTCAACTTTCTTTTTTCGAGCCCGTCAATTATGGTGTATAAATCTTAAAATTTATGTGTAATTTGTAATTTTGAATCTAGAACTTTTCATACCATAAATAAAAATATAATATATCACATTAAAAGTATCAAGAAAGCCTCTATACTTAGAGGGTGATTACATTTGGATCTCTTTATTGAAAAAACTGATAAATTAGCTCTTATACATTTCGAATATGAAAATTAGTCCCTCTGTTAAATTATTTCTATTAAATGATGATGTCAACATGCTGAAAATTAATTTTTAATGGGTAAACTAAAATGGTCATCTAAAATTTATTTATATATTTTATTTATAATATATTAGAATATTATATTAATATTAATTTTATATTATTTATATATTTCTATTTCATTTATTTCATTTGCATTTAGAATTTTGATTAAAAAAAAGGAATTATAAACTTGAAAAACACAAATCGGGTTGCGCCATATATATGAAAGAACTATGCCTTTAGTTCTATTTTTGTCACCCAACTATAATTTTTTTCAATTTAGTCATTGAACTTTTCAAAATTAAATATTTTAGTCACTCTGAGCATATATGAACTTTTTTTGATAGTTCTAGTACCAAAATTAGCCCTCTAATGTTATACATTCTATCAATTTGATCTTATTTTTAGAAAAGTTCAACAAATTTAGCCCTCAATATTTACAAAATTTGTCATTTTAGTTAAAAAAAAAGATCCAAAAAAAATAAAGCCATTAAAAAATATTATCAGTTTGGGTATTAATGCAACCAATTATTCCAGATAGGTTTTAAATTAATTGATTTGGTCAAATGTGAAGAGTTTACTCTTTTTTCTTTTTCTTTTTTTAATATCTCATATGACTTAGCTGATGGGTTATAAAGGGTTAAAAATAAAAATTTTAAAATAATTTCTTAATTTTTAGAGTTAGGACTAAATTAATAGATTTTGTAAATATTAATGGCCAAATTTATTAATTTTTTTAGAATTAAAACTAAAATGACAAATATTAATGCAATCATATTACTTTAGTATATATTTTTAGTAACCACTTATTTAGGGTGATTATACTCAAACCATAATACAAATAACGACACTGATTATACCAAAACATAAAAAAGTTTGTATCATTAAATTGAATTTAGTATATATTTTTAGTAACCCTCATATATAAATAATTCATATTAATTTATTTTTACCAAACATGTAACACTTACCATTTATTTTTACAACATCAACATGTTTTAGAATGTTTACAAATAATATTATAAAAGCATTTAATATTTATATAATATAAATTAGTTAATATATAAAAATAAATGCTATATATTTATCAATTGAGTATTAGCTCAATTGGCATGGCATTGTTATCAATGTAGAAAAACGTGAATTTTAGTGCAATGAAACGTATTATCTTCTGATTTATTATGAGTAATTTTAAATATTGTCGAATATAATTAGAACCTAATTATATATTAATCATGTGTTTATTTTGAGCTTGAACCTACTAATTCGAGCTATTTATGTCTTTTTATCTTTTAGGGACTAATTGGAGGCGAAAAGTAAATTCAAGGGAAAAAGCGTCAATTTGGAGATTAAATGGGCCAATATGCAACGTGGGACAAATATGGTGCCAAAAGTGCGAACATGGACAGCACAAGAACTTAAAAGCAAATAGAAGAGATTTTATTTTGGAAGACTCTATTTTATTTTATTTTATTTATATCAAGATAATTAATATTAAGATAAATATTAGGATTATTTAATTTTAGGATTTTATTTTAATTATCTTTATTTATCTTTAATTAAATGTATTTATCTTTTTAGAATTTAATTTCAATTAGACTATCTCCCTAGCACTATAAATAGGGGGTGAAGTGACTCTATTTGGAGCATCTTTTTCTGTAAACACTCTCCCCTAAAAGTCTTTTGTTCTTTCATTTTTTTTAATAAAATTTCTTTTTCCATATTTTTATTTATTTGCTTTCCCTCCATTATCATGAGCCACTAAAAAACCCTTCTAGCCAAAAGTTGTCAATATTTCCCCAAAAATGGTTCTTGAGGCCTAGAATCCGTACTTTGCCTTCTCGCCAAGTATTCATCGTTTCTCCGCACTACGGGCTGACGCTTTCGTCCATAGCCCTTAAGAAGTAAGCTTTTCAGCATATGCAAAGGCGACCGCTTTGTATGTTTTGGAAGGACTGCATAGTCGGTTCGTTAACTTACTGCGTCAGAGGTTGGCGAGCCAAAGAGACAAGATGGCGTGGGATTCGCCATTGAGAAGCGTTGATCTAGCATAGATTACTGGCTAGAGTCAGGTTCCCTAAAAATCGTAAATCTAATCTTTGGAGCTGGTGGTCGTAGGCATCCTCTTCCACTATAACTGGCTTACTTGAGTCGAGAAGGATCATCCAAAAGCCAATGATTGAGCTCAAGGCGGAATGAGACAACCGGAGGCTGGAACTTTCCTATAAGAATTTCTTTTCTCTTAAAACTCTCTTTATTATTTTTATTATTTTCGTAATCATAATTTCAGTAAACTTTAAATTCTGTTTTTATTTTATTTTCGCTTCCAAAATCAATTCTTAAATTCTGTTTTTTATTTTTTTTCCAGGAACGCAGGCTTTCTTGGGCACGATTCTACCCAGGATTTCGAGAGACAAGCATTCGTATAATCCGGTCCCTGAGGATTCGACCCTACTTCCCCTTTACTATTTCTTTTTCATTATTTTATAAGGAATAGGATATTTTTGGTGCTCTCAACGACCGCATCAAATTTTGGCGCCGTTGCTGGGGATCGGTAACATACTAATCTTGTTTTTCTTTGTTTTCTATTACCATATCTGCTCCAAGTACTCTTGCGTTCGATTCAGAAATCGAAAAGACTGCGAAAGCTAATCGAAAGGAAACAAAACCAAGGAAAAAGCAGTCAGTGGTGGTTGGAACTCAAAGCAATCCACCGCCAGAAATTAGAATCGACGACGAAGTAGAGTCTAGGGTTAACGAAAACCCTACTCAAACGTTAGAAAGTAAAGAAGAAGAAGTGCTGAACACTAGGGTTGACGAAAACCCTAATTTAACACTTCAACTTATGGCTCAGACAATTCGGCAACTGGCCGAAGCGCCGACAGAACAACCGTTACTATGCATCGCGTATCCTACTATGGATACTGATTTTGAATTAAAGTCAGGCTTGATTCAGCTACTGCCAACTTTCCGTGGGTTACAAAATAAAAACCCACACAAGCATTTAAAAGAATTCCATATGATTTGTTTGAGTATGAAACCTCAGGGGGTAACTGATGATCAAATTAAATTGCGCGCTTTCCCTTTTTCACTAACAGATTCAGCCAAGGAATGGTTATTTTATTTACCTCCTGGATCCATTACAACTTGGGCTGATCTATCTCGTTTATTCCTTAACAGGTTTTCCCCTGCATCACGAGTGGCTGAGTTAAGAAAAGAAATCGTGGGCATAAGGCAAAAAGACGCAGAGACTCTATACGACTATTGGGAGCGATTTAAGAAGTTGTGTGCAAGTTGCCCACAACACGGTATAACGGAACAGTCTTTGCTCCAGTACTTTTATGAAGGCTTGAAACCCATGGAGATGAATATGGTAGATGTCGCGAGTGGAGGAGCGTTAGTCAACATGACTCCACAACAAACAAGAGACTTAATCTCCACAATGGCTGCGAATTCCCAGCAATTTCGAGCCAATCCTGAACCCCCTAAAAGGGTTCACCAGCTAAGTAATTCTACCATTGAAGATAGACTTGATAGACTTACTAATATTGTGAATTCCCTTGTTATAGAAAAATCGAAACCAGCCGGAGTATGTGGAATATGTGCTACACCTGAACATACGACTGATGCGTGCCCTAGTCTGTGTGACGATTCTATGGCCCATTTAGATGCTGTGGGAAATTTTCCTGGGCCACCACAAAGACGATACGACCCTTACGCCAATACCTACAACCCAGGATGGAGGGACCACCCTAATTTTAGTTATGGGGCTAATCCACGATATAAACAGTCATACCAAAATCGAGCCCCACAACAGTCGCAAGATTCAGGTAATTCTTTAGAAACTTTGGTCAATAAATTAGCAACAAATGTCCTTGATTTTCAACAGCAAACTCTCAATTTCCAAAGAGAAATGAAGGGTTTTCAGCAGAAAACTGAAGCATCCATAAGGGAGTTGACCACATCAATTGAGAAATTAAACTCTCAAGGGAAACTGCCATCACAAATAGAACCAAACCCGAGGCAGAATGCGAATGCAGTAATGTTACGAAGCAGAAAGATCCTAGAACTAGTTCCTGGCAAGAATCTTGGTCAAGAAATCGCCCAGGAAACTCCAGGAAACGACAAACAGATCTGAGCGAAACCCCCACTGTCGAAAATCCAACCTCCATTCCCAGGACGATTAAATCAGTGTCGAAAAAGTAAGGAAGACAAGGAGATCCTTGAAACATTCAGGAATGTTGAGATCAACTTACCACTGTTAGATGCCATTAGACAGATTCCGCGGTATGCCAAGTTCCTCAAAGAACTTTGCACCAACAAACGAAAACTAACAGGTAATGAAAAGGTAAGTGTTGGTGAGAATGTTTCCGCAGTTCTACAGTGAAAAATGCCGTTTAAATGCAAAGATAGGGGTATGTTCGCTATTCCATGCAAAATTGGCCATTTGGGAATTAAGAAGGCTATGTGTGATCTAGGGGCCTCAATAAATGTAATGCCTTATTCTATTTATGAATCACTTAACGCGGGTTTTTTGACAAAGACATGTGTTATTATTCAATTGGCAGACAGGTCTATTGTGCATCCCGAAGGAGTCCTCGAGGACGTCTTGGTAAAAGTTAATGAACTTATTTTCCCTGCAGATTTCTACGTAATTAAGATGGAGGAGGACAACACTGCTGGATCTTCAGACCTCCTGTTGGGCCGACCCTTCCTTAGTACTGCTAGCACCAAGATCGATGTCCGAAGCGGCACTCTTACGATGGAATTTGATATAGAGACCGTGAAATTCAATGTTTACGATGCCATTAGCCATCCAAGCGAAATCTTGAGCGTAAACCGCGTCGACCTGATTGACTCATTAGTGGACGAGACTTTTGAGTCAACTTATGAAGACGAATCTGAATATAGATATGATGATTATGAATTTGTTAAGACATTATTATCACCATCAGAAACTAAACTTCTATCTTCTGTTGTACAGGCTCCAGATTTGGAATTGAAACCACTTCCCGCGCATCTCAAGTATGCATTTTTAGGAAAAGGTAATACCTTACCCATTATAATACCCATTATGCACGTTTAGTAACACCCCCTAACCCTAAACCATCACCGGAAGAGAGTTATGGAGCATTACCGGAGTTTACAGAATAATTACACACAATTCCATTATTTTCTTATGTTCATTCAAAGCTGTCTTCTTGAGCAACAGTCACTAAAATATTTATATCTGGAGCTACGAAGCTCCAAATTAAGTTCCGTTAATTTTCCTTGAAACTAGACTCATATACCTTTCTACCATAAAAATTTAAGAATTTTTGGTTTAGCCAATTAGTACAGTTTATTCCTCAAAGTTACCCCTGGTCTGCTATTTGACAGCTTCGACCTTTCTTTACTAAAATTTGATTATCCCATAGCACAGGACTCGGGTGATGTTCCTGTTTATTTATCTTGAAAATAGACTCATTAAGGATTCTAAGAATATAAATTATAGCCCATAATTATTTTTATACAATTTTTAATGACTTTCCCAATTCAGAATAGGGAATCCGAAATCAATCTGACATTGTCTCATAAAAATTCAAATTCATACCAAATTATTCAAATCCTATTTTATACCATAACCAAACCTTAAATTTATTTATTTCATCCTTACATTTACAATTTCAAAATGACACACACATAAGGCATCCTAGGTACATGCCATTACCCATAATTAACACACTTTACCTCATTGAATTTGGGATCGGCCTGGGATGCTGATTCAACGTTCTATCTTTACTTAACCTGCGCACGGAAACAAACCGTACGCTGAGTATGGTATACTCAGTGGTATTTTCATAATCCGAACACTTAATAATATAACAATTAAACTTAAAATCACAATAACAATTATAAGTATTCATTTATTTATTTTATAGATGAATTTCATTTACTTACCGTATAAATTCTATACAATATATTCACAATTCACTTGTATTCACACTTTACTTCTTAACAATATACCATTTTAATTCATTCTAACATCAATCATCATCCATTTGAACTTCACTCATTTCATGAACCTTTTGGTTCATGTTTCCAATCTCATATCTCAATTTCAATTCTCAATTCAATTTCTCATTTCATTCTAATAGCTCAATCAATCAAATTCACTCGATTTATCTTTTCAGTTATTTACCCCTATTAACAAGACTCGGACTCTGATAGATACGCGGATTCCTCCCAAACACACCAGAATATCCAACCCAAACACACCCAGAATATTATAAATCCTCCATAACACACCAGTATATCATATCCTCCCAAACACACCAATAAGGCATTAAATGCCTCTTCGGATAAACCGAAGTATATAATAACAGAAACATCTTCTCGGCCGAACTACAAATCTCCTCATCACATCACAAACCCAATGGCATGCCATTTGTATCCAATCTGGTCCAATACTGTTAATAGGGTATTTGATTCACTTTCTCAATTTAATGAATCTTTCATGAATATACCATTCTAATAATCACATATATTCACACATTTTCACAATTTCATACATTTTTATTCAATTCAACAAATATATTTCAATTATTCACATTAATTCATAATCCAATACAACTCAATTCACTTTTCAATATCAAATATTCAATTATCACAAATCTCATATATTCATATCAATTCACTCATATTTCCAATCAATATAATTTTTCAATATAACATTCATTCAATATTCAAATTTTTACATAGATCATATATATATATATTATAATTTCAATCAATATAAATTCAATCAAAATGATTTCAATCAATATAAATTTGATAAATTCATCACATACCAAAATCAATCCATTTCAATTGTAAAACATCATAATTCTAACACTAACAATTGTCATATGTATATAAATATAACAAATAATGACTGAGTTCGGATTATAGAAATACAAACCGTATTTTTCGAGCTTTTCCAACCTTTTCCTCGTCGACTTTGCTATTTCCTTACTTAGCCGAAACTTCTCGAGACAACGTTAGCTACAGAAATTAAAACAATTCATATTCATTAATTCACTACTAATTTATATCTAATTAATTGAATTTTCTATTCAATTTTCTACTTTAATTTCAATTTAATCTTAACTAATTTTCACTTACGTTTCTAATTCAATTCACATTCTATTTCTATTCAAATTTCATCCATACTCTCATTTAAATATTAAATTTCCAGCATATTTTCCTAATTTCAAAATTTCATCAATTTAGTTCCTACAACATAAAACTTATAACTAACTTTACAATTTGATCCTATTATCAATTCTAACTTGAAATTCACTCAATTAAACCCTTGATTCATTATTTTATTCAACATGAACTATACTTGAAAATCTATAAACTCTCAAAATATCAACTTAATTTCAATAAAACCTTGTTTTAAAGCTTCTAAAACATCAAATTTAAGAGGAAATGACTTAATTGACTTACCAAATTAAACTTCAAGCTTCAAACCTTATATTTTCCCTTTTTTTCTTTCTTTTCTTTCTTTCCTTCATTCCCTCTCTGTTTCGTTTCTACTATTCTGTTTCTTCCCTTCTTCTCTTTTTTTTTTCTTTTGTTTTATATACATATATATATAATATTATTTATACTTAAATAATAAGTAATACTTATTTATTATTTATACATGTGTATATTATTAATACATGTGTATTTATTTAAAACCATACATTTGTCACTTTTCTTTTTTTAAATTTATTTAATAATAATAGTTAATAATAATTTATAATTTATAATTCAACAATAATCTAGAAAAATCTTTAGATTTTTCATTGTTTGCCGCCTCAACTATACTAAATGGTCTATTTTCCATTTTGGTCCTTTTTATTTTCTTTTAATCTACAATTCAACTTTTATCCTTTATTCAATTTAGTCATTTTCCGAATTACTCTTAATTAAGCTAAATTCACTTAATTAAACTCTAATTAACCACTCTACTAACTTCATAAATATATATATTTAAATATTTACTAATCAATTTTCCAAAAACGGAGACCCGAAAATACATTTTTCGATAACCTTAAAGTTCGGGTCGTTACACGTTTGCATACAGGAGGATGCCATTTGGACTTTGCAACGCACCAGCTACCTTCCAGAGATGCATGATGAGTATATTTTCTGAATATGTAGAAAAAATTATTGAAGTTTTTATGGATGATTTTACCGTGTATGGAAACTGTTTTACTGAATGCCTTGAAAACTTTACAATAATTTTGAACAGGTGCATAGAATTTAATCTTGTCTTGAACTATGAAAAGTGTCATTTTATGGTAGACAAAGGTTTGATTCTAGGTCATATAGTCTCATCTAAGGGAATTGAGGTTGATAAGGCCAAAATTGACATTATAAATTCTTTGCCATATCCTTCTACTGTTAGAGAGATACGTTCTTTTCTTGGCCATGCAGGATTTTACAGGCGTTTTATAAAAAACTTCTCAAAAATAGCTGAACCATTGTGCGAATTGTTGCAGAAAGACAAAAAATTTGAGTTTGACTCAAAATGCAAGGAGGCTTTTGATACACTTAAGCAAAAGTTGGTAACCACCCCTATAGTACAAGCACCAGACTAGAACTATCCCTTTGAAATTATGTGCGATGCAAGCGAACGTAGCGTGGGAGCCGTATTGGGACAAAAGATAGCGAAAGAGCCTCATGTTATCTGTTACGCCTCAAAGACCCTAGATGCTGCACAAAACAACTACACAACCACAGAAAAAGAACTTTTAGCTATTGTGTTTGCTTTAGATAAATTTCGATAATATTTACTGGGATCTAAGGTGATTATTTTTTCTGACCATGCAGCTCTTAGGTACTTAATCGCAAAGAAGGAAGCAAAGCCAATGCTCATTAGGTGGATTTTACTGCTCCAAGAATTTGACATCGAGATTCGTGACAAAAAGGGGTGTGAAAACCTGGTGGCCGACCACTTGAGTAGGATAAAAACTCCATTTGATGATGATCCCATAAAGGATGAGTTCCCCGACGAAAGCTTATTCTCAACCGAGGTGTGCACCAAAACAACCCTATCCATGCTGCCAAACAGTTCTATTCCAGCCCAGAATGCCATATCTCTGCAGCCAAACAGTCCTATTCCAGCCTTAGAATCCCCAAAACCTGCAGCCAAACACCCCTTTTCAGCAAATAAAACCCCCAAACCTTACATTTTTTCCCCCAAATTTCTCCATAACCGCCGACTCCTTTCTCCTCCCCACCGCCGATTTCTTAGCCACCATGGTGAGAACCCGAAGCCGAACCAACATTGCACACGTCACCCACCCCGTCTCCACCTCTTGCCGCTTCGCCATCTTCTTCTCCACCGTGTGAGCCAACCGACGGTAACTACATGGGGAGTTTTTCTAAACTTTTTTTTTCTCCACCTATTTGTTTTCCTTTTACTTTCACATCGAGGACTATGTGTTTTAAGTGGGGGGAGGCATTCTTCGTTGTTACTGTTATTATTTGCTATTTTTGCTGTCATATTGTTGTTGCTGTTGTTTTGTGCTCGTTTCTGCCTATTTATTTTAAGAATATCCTGCTGCTTTTCATGCCCAAGATTTTACCGATACTTGCCTAGTGTTTGACTTTCATGCATGATTCTTACCTTCTAAGGAAGTTATGATTTTTCCCATAATTGATTCTATCTCCACTGTTTTATTTTTATTAGGCTAAAAATAATTGTGATTAATAGGGTTAATTCTATCTTGCTTTTCGTAAAATTAATCAAGTTTAATATAAAGTGAACACTTAAAATGATTGCATGCTTAATTAATGTTCATGGCTATTAGGTGATTATTGAAACTTATTTTTGACACTTAAATTTTTTTCTTTCCTGAGTTCTCAAGAATTTTAAATATCGTTTAATTTTTAATAAATGTTTTCCATGGTTATGAGTACAGCTTAGATCGTGACTGACTGAGTAACCGGAGTAGGGTGCTTGGGTTGTCATTCTACTTCGCGTCAAAAGGTTGTGTGACGTGTTGGGTAAAACTCCGCTAACCGGAAATAAATAATTTTAGGAGTATGTTGGGCTGAGTAACCGGGGTGGGGTGCTTGGGTTGTCATCTCTCTTCGCGTCAAAAGGTTTAATATATTCCTAAGTAAATAAATAATAATAAAATTTAAAAAAAATCAAAAAAATCAAAAAAGGAAAAAAATAAGAGAAGAAAAAAATAAGTACTAATAAAGTTGCACTTCGGGGACTAAAGGAGGAAATAATTAAGGTGTCTTAGTAGGTTTGGTAATTTACCTAAATGGCATAACTCAAGTCGATCTTAATTTTTGTGTGAAATAATTGGAATACTTTTTCTATTTTACTTAAAGCAAGCTTAGAGGTCTCTTTATTTTTCATATGTGTTTTTAACTAATTTTTATGAAACTTTGGAGTGGTATTTCTTTTATGGCAGAATCTAACTTTCACAGTGAATAGGAACCATACTTGAGGGCAAGCATGGGCTAAGTAGGGGGAATTTGATAATATTCTAAAATGGCGTGTTTTTATATATTAATCATGTGTTTATTTTGAGCTTGAGCCTACTAATTCGAGTTATTTATGTCTTTTTATCTTTTAGGGACTAATTGGAGGCAAAAAGTAAATTCAAAGGAAAAAGCGTCAATTTGGAGATTAAATGGGCCAATATGCAACGTGGGACAAATATGGTGCCAAAAGTGCGAACATGGAAGGCACAAGGACTTAAAAGCAAATAGAAGAGATTTTATTTTGGAAGACTCTATTTTATTTTATTTTATTTATATTAGGATAATTAATATTAAGATAAATATTAGGATTATTTAATTTTAGGATTTTATTTTAATTATCTTTATTTATCTTTAATTAAATGTATTTATCTTTTTAGAATTTAAGTTCAATTAGACTATCTCCCTAGCACTATAAATAGGGGGTGAAGTGACTCTATTTGGAGCATCTTTTTCTGTCAACACTCTCCCCCAAAAGTCTTTTGTTCTTTCATATTTCTTTTCAATAAAATTTCTTTTTCCATATTTTTATTTATTTGCTTTCCCTCCATTATCATGAGCCACTAAAAAACCCTTCTAGCCAAAAGTTGACAATATTTCCCCAAAAAGGGTTCTTGAGGCCTAGAATCCGTACTTAGCCTTCTCGCCAAGTATTCTTCGTTTCTCCGCACTACGGGCTGACGCTTCCGTCCATAGCCCTTAAGAAGTAAGCTTTTCTGCATATGCAAAGGCGGCAGCTTTGTATGTTTTGGAAGGACTGCGTAGTCGGTTCGTTAACTTACTGCGTCAGAGGTTGGCGAGCCAAAGAGACAAGATGGCGTGGGATTCGCCATTGAGAAGCGTTGATCTAGCATAGATTACTGGCTAAAGTCAGGTTCCCTAAAAATCGTAAATCTAATCTTTGGAGCTGGTGGTCGTAGGCGTCCTCTTCCACTATAACTGGCTTACTTGAGTCGAGAAGGATCATCCAAAAGCCAAGGATTGAGCCCAAGGCGGAATGAGACAACCGGAGGCTGGAACTTTCCTATAAGAATTTCTTTTCTCTTAAAACTCTCTTTATTATTTTTATTATTTTCGTAATCATAATTTCAGTAAACTTTAAATTCTGTTTTTATTTTATTTTCGCTTCCAAAATCAATTCTTAAATTCTGTTTTTTATTTTTTTTTCCAGGAACGCAGGTTTTCTTGGGCACGATTCTGCCCAGGATTTCGAGAGACAAGCATTCATATAATCCGGTCCCTGAGGATTCGACCTTACTTCCCATTTACTATTTCTTTTTCATTATTTTACAGGGAATAGGATATTTTTGGTGCTCTCAACGACCGCATCAGTAATTTTAAATATTGTCGAATATAATTAGAACCTAATTATCTAAATTTATTTTTTTAATCATCTCAATGAAAAAAATAGATTTTCAAAATGAGATAACTTAATCTTTCAACAAATCCAACTCCTTTTTAGAATTTCTGAAAAATCAATAGTAAATGATATACCAAACTATAGCCCAATACTAATAGGCTAAGGTTCAACAAAAATGTAAATCCATGAAAATTGTCCAACTCTTAGCAAATTAGTCGTTTATAAGCGAAAATTAAATTAAATATTTTTTGAAGGTAAAAGAAAATTGTAGGACCAAAGTTTCTAACTGACGTTTTCAAAGATGTTTAAACACATTTTCAAATTATGCATTTGTATGAATTAAATTATTTCAAAGTATTAATGGGAATATATTTAATCATATATTAGAATATATATTAGAATAAATCTTGACAGGATCCACACGTGGAAGGACTCAAATACAAAATAAAATTTGGATCGAGAACTCATGCATGTGTAAGTAAGCATGGTAAGAATCAAGTTTGTGAAATTCTAATCCAAAATCAATCATTATTAACATCGTTTGCACAACCGTACAACTTGCCTTGTGACACTATGAAACAAGGGATGACCTTCTATATCAAGAGTGAAGTTAAAAAGAATTTTTGGAGTCAAAATATAATTTTACGAGAGCTACAATGTAATTTTATAATTTTAATAACTTATATCTTTATCATTTTTAAATTATTAAATTAAAATTTTATAATTTTTATGATCAAAATGTAATTTTATACATTACAAAATTAAAATCTTGTACAATTTTATTATTTCACATGTTAAAAGATGGAGGTGTCTCTACCAGATATAAGCATATGAGAGAAGGAGACAACAGTGATCTTCTTCTCCTTAAGTCACTTTCACCCTCTTATCCTTCCTTCCTTCTACCCCCCTACTGCTGGCATTCTGCCTGTTACGAGCAAATTTACCGGACTTCATTTCGTTCACCTTTTCCTCCTTTAACCTAATATCAACCAAAAAAAAAAAAAACAGAGAGTAAATGTTGAACATTCAAAAAAAATATTGAAGACGCCAAATTTGATATTGATTCATAATACAATTCAATTCTAATTAATTTCAAAATCAATCGAAAACCAGCAACTTTTCAATTATATAAAAATAAATGGATGAAAATAAGTACTCTTTAGTCTTTATACTATATTAAGGCAACTCCATTATCACCATATCCAAGAACAAGCCCCCAATTGGTGAAGAAAAATGAAATCCCTTTATTGCTCTTTGATTACCCTTATTTTTGCTATTCTCTTCATTTCCTTTTCATGGCCGGTCCAAGCTCAATCACATCACAAATTTCTTCAATGTCTTTTTTCCCTTCACTCAAATGATTCATTTCCCATTTCTTATTTAATCTACTTACAAACCAATAATTCATATTCATCTATATTGGAATCTTCAATTCAAAACCTTAGATTCTCCATAAATGGTACTGCAAAGCCTTTAGTCATTGTTACACCATTGCATGCATCCCATATCCAAGCAACGATTCGCTGTTCGAAACGACATGGTTTGCAAATTCGAACTCGAAGTGGCGGCCATGATATGGAGGGTCTTTCGTACGTTGCCGATGCTTCGTTTGTTGTCATTGATTTGGTTAATCTTAAATCGGTCGATGTCGATGTCAAGAGTCGAACTGCATGGGTTGAAAGTGGTGCTACGGTAGGCGAACTTCAATATAGGATTGCTGAAAAGAGCGGAACCCTCGACTTTCCTACCTGTACTTGCCATACTGTTGGCGTTGGCGGTTACTTTAGTGGCGGAGGACATGGCCCTTTGTCGAGAAATACGGTCTTGCTGCCGATAACATTGTGGATGCTCGATTGATCAACGTTAACGGTGAAATCCTCGATCGAAAATCGATGGGGGAAGATTTGTTTTGGGCGATCTGAGGTGGTGGTGGTGGTAGCTTTGGGATTGTTTTTTATTGGAAATTAAAGTTAGTCCATGTTCCATCAACCGTGACAGTTTTCACCGTCACAAAGGCCCCACAACAAAATGCAACGCAAGTCGTTCATAGATGGCAATACATTGCACCCAAACTTTCCGATGATACATTCATTCTCGCCACCATATCGAGGGCGGAAGCCAGTGAAGGCCAGCGATCAATTCAAGTTACATTTAGAGCTTTGTTTCTCGGTCGGTCCGATATTCTCGTTTCGTTGATGGAAAAATAGTTTCCCGAGCTCGGATTACTGAAACAAGATTGCATCGAAATGAGTTGGATTCGGTCCGTTGTTTACTTCGCTCAATTCACAAAAGAACCCACGGAGATTTTGCTTGATAGAACCGCATCGATGAAATCGTATTTCAAAGTGAAATCTGACTACGTAAAAGAACAAATCCCGGAATTCGTATTCAAGGGAATGGGGCCAATGTTCGATGAATATGAAGGAAGATTTGCATATATGAACTTGGTTCCTTATGGTGCACGAATGGATGAGATCCTGGAAACTGAAACTCCATTTCCGCACAGAGCTGGCAATATTTATAGCATCATGTATGCTACTGGTCAAGATGAAGAAATTACGCATTTCGAAAAGTATATAAATTGGATGCGCAGGCTTCATCGTTACATGACATCATTCGTCTCGAAATCTCCACGAGAAGCTTATGTTAATTATAGGGATTTAGACATCGGAGTTAACGATAAAGACAAGACAAATTATGAACAAAGCAGCATTTGGGGTTTTAAATATTATAAGAAAAACTTTGAGAATTGGTGAAGGTGAAATCGTTGATTGATCCCCATAATTTCTTCAAGCACCAATAAAGCATTCCCTCAACGGTCTAAGGTTGAAAAAGAAACTTCAATGGATTTATTATTTTTATTATTATTTTCAGTACAGATTTGAATTTAAGTTTAGTCAAAATAATTGAAATTTGGTTAATGTCAATTTTAAACACTAGGGTATACTATTGTTTCATTAATCAAAATAAAGGAATGTGATGTAAGAAGAAATGCTTAGATAGTTTTTCCCTCCCTTTTACCTTTGAATTTCATTAATGTCAACTTTTTTTTCATTTTAAGGTTTTATTTTTTATTTTTTACTTTTAAATTAGGCAACATGGGATTTAATGTATAATTTAACAGTGAAACTAACAAAAGGATTTAATTGACATAAATTTAAAAGTTTAAAAATATCAATAAAATATTTTAAAATTTAGGGATCAATTTAAACTTAGACCCATAGTTTGGGGGATCTATGGTACAATTTACTCTCGAGACAATCCAGCTGCTATCTGTTGACATTTAGCAATGTAGTTTCTTAATTTATATGCGACCTTTTTTACTTTTATTTAAATTTAATTTATAAAATATCTTAAAATATAAAGACAATTTTTAATCTTTTAATACTATTTGAGTTAATATTTGGCATACTACAAGTAAAAATTATTATTTGCCATTTTTTTAAATATTTATTTTTTAATTAGTATACTCCTATTAAACACTTGTTAATTCATTGGCTCTTGCTTGTGGAGTTTAAATATTTTCTTGTTAAAATATTTATTTTTTAATTAGTATACTCCTATTTGTCGAAACCATTCTTTTGAAAACGGGGATCGACTTTGTTTGAAAGTGAAAATTAAAACGGGAGTCGCCACCAATCTTTTATTAGGTGTGATCGGATCATCTTTGTTTTAATAAATCAATTTTAGTTTACTAAAACAGGGCCTTTGGTCTATGAAACTTGAGAGAATAAGTTCGGGAGTCGGTTACGTGCGAGAAAGGATTAGCACCCTCGACACGCCCAAAAAATTGGTACCGAATTGATTAGTTAGTGTCTTAATGTCGAAAATTAAAAATCGGGAAAGGACTTGAAATACGATCTTTTCTATTAATACCGATTTTAAAATTCTTGAATTAACTTAAATCGATTTGTTTAAAGATTTCCTTATCTCGAGATATCGGAGTATCACATCCCGTAAGTTAAGACACAATACCATGAATTCCCGAGCACAAGATTGTCTTTTAATTTAAACTGAGTTTCGTGTGTTTTAAAACTCGAAAAGGATATTTAGCTATTTAGAAATAACGAGAAAATCGAAACCCCGTAAGTTAGGGCACAATTCCTTGATATCTCAAATGCATAACATTGCCTTATTTGGAAAATTTCGTTTTTGAGTAGTAGTGAATATGGCATTTGAACGACGTACATTATTTGTTTGGAATAAAAAAATCAAGCGATCCAAGTCGGGCAAGTATGTTGGGTTAATGTATGATATGATTTAAACTAGATAAAACAAAAATATAACATAGAGTACGTAATAACAACACAAATACAATATTATACAAGCAAATGGCAATAACGAAAATACGAATAAACTAATTATACCATACACAATGGCAATAATCACATAACATATGTAACTTGAATACTAATCATTAATAATCAAAGACAAGTGAATTAAAAATCTTATAACGCAAACTAAAATGACTGAAACGTAAAACAAATTTCAAAATAATTAATAAATGAATTTAAAATAAATAATGAGAAAAGAAATTTAATCAACAATGTACAAAACAATTTAAAAATAGAATATATGTACACATATATATAGTAGGTAAGGAATAAATAATATATATAAAATAGACCAATATAAAATATATGCATAAAGCAAGTTAAAATAAATAATAAGAATTTAAACAAACAATACATTAAAATAAGTTGGAATAGATGTAAAGTAAATAACATATAAAATATTTTAAATAACACATAGGTGAAATATTATTTTTTTAAAAGTTAATAAATGGATGAAATAGATTTAGGACATGGTTGAAAACGAGTTAAAATTTGGGGTACAAAATTATAAATACTGGAAAGTTAATCAGGGACCTAATCAAAAACCAAACGAATCTGAGGGTTAGAATTAAAAAAAACAAAAGAAAATTGGAAATGGGGGCCGATTGAATGGAGTTGCGAATGGAAAGGACTAAACGCACAAATATCCCTTTTAGGGAGAATTCACAACCCCACCCCACTACACTCACGGTACCTTTTCAAATGATTTTAAAAAAGTTTCCTACTTTTCTATTCTGCTGGTCCATTTTTCAAGAGAAAAAAAAAACCAAAAACTCTTTCATTCCCCCTTTTCATTTTCATTTCTCTGAAACAAACTTCTCTCTCACCAAGTTCAAGTGAGAAAGCTCCTATTTCGCCCTCTGAGTACTCGTCCCCCTCTTCTTTTCCATAGCTTAAACGAGAAACTTGAGGGGTTTCGTGGCCCTTTTGGATCGGGGAATCTCCGATAGGGGCGGGACGCGAAGAATAGGTAAGTTTTTAGCCCCTCTTTTGTTTTTTATTTTTATTTTTTTAAAAGATTTAACACATAAAATAAAATAAAAAAATCTAAAGAAAGAAAAAAAAAACCAAGGAAAGAAAATATGAAAACAACCTTTTTTGTTCTCTTTTTTATTAATAATCTGTGTAATACAACCCTCTTTTTTGTATTTGAAAACAAAACCCCCTTTTTGTTTATTGATTTGCAGTAAATTTGAAAGGAAACTAAGAAGAAGTTAAAATGAAATGGAAACAAATAAAATGAAATCGAAGATTCACCTTTCTGCGTTTTTTCTCTTGATTGCTAATATATTTTTTTTGCTAGAATTTTTTTTTGCTGGAATTTTTTGCTCTTTTTTTTTAAATGGGAGAATCCTCTCCTTTTTTTTGTGTGTGTTCCTTTTTTATTTCTACCATTTTGCTTGTTTTTTATGCCATTTGCAGGTAGTGAGTGAAGAAGGAACAACCACCCATGTTTTTGGCCTGAAAATCTGGGAAGTGGGTGCCCCAAATCACGTAATCTGTTTGAAGGACCAAATCACAAATGCAGTAAAATTTATGGGGCTAAATGTAATTTTTAGAAAATTTAGGGTTAAATGTAATTTAAGAAAAGTTCAGGGGTCTAAGATGTAATTTTTTTGAAATTTTAGAACTTAAACACAAATTCTAATCGGACAAAAATTTAGTGCTTACACTATTAATCTTGTAATAAATATTTTCTCATACTATTTTGTGGGCTATTGTTTGATATTTTGGTGGTGAAGTTTTTTAGCTCCATAAGTAGACTTAAGAAATTGCTAAGTGTACTTAATTGATAATTTAAAAATAATTAGTATTTAGCACAATAGCAGTATACTTTTTTTATTATAAAAGTAGCTTTAAAAATTATTATGTGTTTTTTTTTAATTTTATTATAGCTTATAAAACATTTGTCAACCTCTTAACTCGTGGAATTTAATCTTGTAGAATTTAAAAATTTCACTTATAATTAATTAAATATTTTTCTTTTTAAAAATAAAAACTAAATAAATAAGATAAGTAATAATTTTTTAAATCTAATGAAATTAAACAATTCCACCACTTATGTATCAATAATAATTCGTGATGAAGATAGCAGAAAAAAGAAAAATCAAAGTGGCGGCTTGTATTGATGAGTTGTTTTAAGTTGATAAATAAATACGCCTTTTTTTTTTCTCTTGAATTCGATAATTATAAAGAATATTTGGCATTATTTTGAGTGCCAGACTAATTTATGGCCTAAAAACCTCATATCAGTTCGGGGGCAATTTTGTATCCTAATATATAGAGGGGACCAGGGAAAAATTGGAATCTAGGAAACATATGTTCTTCCAAATTTATATCAAAATCCAGAAAAGGTATGCGGGTAACACAAACCATATCCAAAACATAGTCTCTAAATAATTTAGAAGCTTGTAATGGTTAAAAATATATAATGGTCAGATTAGATGATTTGGAAGAAAATTATAAAATTAAGTGATTGGAAGGCGTAGAAGTGGATTTTTTTATTTAAATTATAAAAATATATAGTAAAAAATACATTAATTAAATTTTTTTATATAAATGATATTATTAAAATTTTATATGGCTTTTAAAAGTAAAATTGTATATGTTAATACTAAAAAAATGTATAGGTTAAACAACATTAAAAGTACTTATAATATAATTATCAATGCATTAGGATAAAGCTAAATAATTGTTTGAATAAATAATAAATAATTACATCAACAGCAAAAATTCAAAAAATATTTTGATAATTTTTTTATTAATAAAATTATAATTTCCAATTTCCAGTATTAATATGTTTTATTGTATTAAAGAATATCCAAATAGATACTTTAAAAATTCATAGTGTTATTATTATTTTTTAGACAAAAGTATGGTGTTATTATTTGTGAAAATAATACTTGGCATATTCCAAAAATGAATTAATTATAAAAAATAAAAAATAATTATCATTTAATATAATAAAATCATTTAAAATGAATATAAAACAATTAATTAGAATATTTATAAAAATGTTATGATACAAATTGTTATTTATTAAATAAAATTACAATTTCACATACTTGTAATTATTTCATAAAAATTAAATAATTTAAAAAATATTATATTAATTTCTAATCTAATGTTCTTAATAATTATTTTTCATTCTCACTTCACCGCTACAAGTACGTTTAAATCCAAATACTCATACAAAAGAAGCTTAAGTTACGTTTAAATCTAAACACTCATACAAAAGAAGCCTAAGTTTTCAAATCATACTTTCTTAGTAATCGAAAACGAGAATATATATATATTAGGGATTGCTAAAGTTACTTCAACTTTTTTAAATAAAAAATAAAATAAATATAAATGTAATTTATTAAATTAAATATAAAATAAAAGATTAAAAAAACTTTCAAAAAAAGATAAGAAATCAATTATCATTGTTTAAAAAGGTAAAATCACCCTCTGATAATTGATGGAATATTGAAGGTATATTCTATCCAATCTAGTGGGATAGCCCTTTTGACATTTCTATTTTCCTTTTCTTTTTCATTGCCCATTCAAATAACTTATTGAGGAAGATATTTAAGAAAAATGTTTATATATTTATAATTTATATATATCATAGATATTTTTTAATATAAGTATGTTTATTATAAGTCAACAAGTGATTGCTGGTTTTATGAATCTATTGACTTGTATTACCCTTTTATACAAATTTTTTAATTTCTTTCTGACCTCTGATTTCTAAAATTAAAATAATTACATTATTAAAATTATGTTAATTTGTATAATGCGTAAGCTGGAATCACCAACTTAAATAATATAAATCACGTAGTTCCAAGTATGGTACCAATTAAACTATGGAAACATATGATACTATGTTTAAACAAACACTATTATATATACTTAATTATAAAACCATAGAATTAAAAGAAATGAATTAGGAAATATCGTATGTGGGTTTTCAAATTATTTTGTCCCTTTTTCTTTGGTTTTTATGCTTCCAGCTTTTTCTAACTTAGAGGAATTTCTTGGATGTTAAGTGCAGGGAATGAAACAGCTTTAGCAGATTTGCATATGGATGATGGGAAGGAAGAGGCGTGCCAAATTTACTCCGACTCTTCAGTTTCTGATTTACCAAATGATTTATATTTGGTGGGGTGTTTTTTAATTATTAGCATAGTAAGTTTCCAATCTATGCAAACAACTTTAGCGAATTTTTTGCACCCTTTGGGGGGGGGGGGGTTTAATGACGCTAAGTGGAAGAAAAGAGATTTTTATTTCAGTTTTATTACCTAGTAGATCTGGATCGAGTAATAGATGCTGCTCTATGCAAGTTTAACAGCCATTGTTGCGCGGAAGCGTGTGAAAGAGTAAAATTATTGTACTGAAAAATCACACTAAGTTCAATTCCCAGGAAAGAGAGGTGGATCACGAGGATCGCTTACATACCAGATCTTTCCTAGCCAGAATATCCCTCTATCGTAATTTAATAGCACAATAAATCACTACAATGACACTTGCAAAATATGCAGAACAAAAATAAAGAACACTAGAATTTTAACGAGGTTCAGCAAATTTTGCCTACGTCCTCGGGCACTACCAAATATATTTCACTCCAAAAATACAAGTGAAAGTTTACAAATAGGGAGAGAGAACAATTGCCTTAAGTAGAGAATGGCAAGTGTGGGATGAAGAAAGTAAGAAATGGTTAGGCCTATTTATAGTTGAGGTTCAAGGATCAACTTGCAATGTCCCTATACAATTAGGGACCAAAATTGCAATTATCCCATGCCAACTTTTAACCCAACTTGCCAACCAATTTTACTTTCTACTTTCGGTGCCCACCCTTTTTGACTTTTCAAACAATGGGTGGGTTCCAATAATCTCCACCTTGAAGATTTGATTAGGATAATCTTATCTTCACACAATTCTTTCTGCCTTTGACAACAATACTTGATAGTGCCTTCTTCAACTGTTAAACTTGCAGGATATTAATCAAGTTCAAACAATGTTCGAACTTGGTTGCTGTTACCACCTTGGTCATCATATCTGCGGGATTATTTGCAGTCTTGATCTTCTGAAGACAAATTTTCCCCTCTTGAATAATTTCCCGCACAAAATGGAATCGTACGTCGATATGTTTTGTATGTGCATGATAGACTTGATTCTTTGCTAAATGAATAGCACTTTGACTATCACAATACACGTTAATATGCTCCTGAACCAACCCCAAGGTTTTAGCTATACCTTGTAACCAAATAGCCTCCTTTACAGCCTCTGTTACAGCCATGTACTCAGCTTCTGTGGTTGACAATGCAACTGTAGACTGTAGTGTAGACTTCCAACTTATTGGTCCTCCAGCAAGTGTAAACACATAACCGGTGGTTGATCTTCGCTTGTCCAAATCACCGGCATAGTCAGAATCAACGTACCCAATAACACCTTTACCAAGTGTATTATCCTGCTTGAACAGTAATCCAACATCCACGGTCTTCTGAATATACCGTAGAATCCATTTCACAGCTTGCCAATGTCCTTTTCCAGGATTATGCATATACCTGCTCACTATACTAACTGCCTGTGAAATGTCGGATCTTGTACACACCATTGCATACATCAAGCTACCCACTGCATTAGAATACGGAACTTGCAACATGTATTCTCGTTCCGTATTCGTCGAAGGGGATAGTTGTGCAGAAAGCTTGAAATGAGAAGCCAACGAGGTACTTACAGGTTTGGTCTGCTCGTTCATGCCAAACTGCTGTAGTACTTTCTTCAAATACTGCTTCTGAGACAAGCTAACTCTGCCATGAGCTCTATCTCTACATATTTCCATGCCAAGAATCTTCTTAGCTTCACCTAGATCTTTCATCTCAAACTCGAGATTGAGTTGAGTCTTCAATCTCTCAATCTCAACTTTGCTCTTAGATGCTATCAGCATATCATCAACATATAAGAGCAAGTATATGAAAGTTCCTTCTTGTAGCTTCTGAAAATATACGCAATGATCAAATTTACTTCTTGTGTACCTTTGCCCTTTCATGAATTGATCAAATCGCTTGTACCACTGCCTCGGAGATTGTTTCAATCCATAAAGCGACTTTGTCAGTTTGCAAACCCAATTTTCTTTATCAGCAACATTGAATCCATCAGGCTGAGTCATATAGATTTCCTCTTCCAAATCACCGTGTAAAAATGCTGTCTTCACATCAAGCTGAACTAGTTCAAGATCATATTGCGCAACCAAGGCTAGCAAAATTCGAATAGACGAATGCTTCACAACTGGAGAAAACACTTCATTGTAGTCTATTCCTTCTTTCTGAGCGTAACCCTTTGCTACCAATCTAGCCTTGTATCGAATTTCATTTTTACCAGGAAATCCTTCCTTCTTTGCATATACCCATTTGCATCCAATTGCCTTCTTTCCCTTGGGCAGTCTCACCAACTCCCAAGTCCTATTTTTATGAAGAGACTGCATTTCTTCATTCATAGCTTGCTTCCACTTTACACCATCAGAGTTACTTATTGCTTCTGTGTAAGTGGAAGGAACATCATCATCTGCAATTGGAAGTGCATAGGCCACCATATCATCAAAGCGAGCAGGCTTACGAATCTCTCTTCTTGGCCTCCTATATGCAATTGAATCTTGTTGCTGTAGAAGTTCTTGGGTCGAAACTTCTTCATCATTTGTTCTTTCAATATTAGCTGGATCATCATTAACCTTTTCAAACTCCACCTGCTGCAAAGTACTACTGGTTTTGTCATCCTTTTGTGAATCCTCGTTCTTCATCATGGTTGATTCATCAAAAGTTACATCTCTACTGAAAACAATCTTCCTTGTATCAGGACACCAGAGACGGTATCCTTTTACACCACCAGTTATACCCATGAATAATGCTTTCTTTGCTCTTGGGTCTAACTTAGATTCTTTTACATGATAATATGCAGTGGAACCAAAAACATGTAAAGAATCATAATCAGTAGCAGGTTTACCAGTCCACATCTCCATAGGAGTTTTTCCATTTATTGCAGCTGATGGCAATCGGTTAATTAGATGGCACGCATATGTAACTGCCTCAGCCCAAAATTCCTTGCCCAATCCAGCATTGGACAACATACATCGAACTTTCTCCAGTATAGTCCGATTCATGCGTTCTGCCACCCCATTCTGCTGTGGTGTATCTCGAACAGTGAAGTGTCGCACAATGCCCTCATCTTGACATACTTGTAGAAATGGATCATTTTTGTACTCAGTACCATTATCTGATCGAAGTCGTTTGACCTTTCGACCTGTCTGAGTCTCCACCATCTTCTTCCACTTCAGAAATGCATCCAAAACTTCATTTTTTCTTTTCATTAGATACACCCATACTTTTCTTGAATAATCATCAAGAAAAGTGACAAAATAGTGCATACCTCCCAAAGAAGCCACTTTGGTAGGTCCCCACACATCACTGTGAACATAGTCCAGAATTCCTTTCGTATTGTGAATTGCTGAACCAAATTTTACCCTCGTCTGCTTGCCCAGAACACAATGTTCACAGAATTCCAATTTGCAAGAATTTGCACCTTTCAACAAGCCTTGCTTCGCCAAAGTCTGCAAAGCTTTTTCACCAGCATGTCCCAATCGCCTATGCCATAACCTGGTAGCCTCTGAATCTGTATCTTTCACAGAAGCTGTTGATGTTGATCCAATAACTGTACTTCCATTTAAATAGTACAAGTTATTTCTTCTAGTGCCTTTCATCACCGTCAATACCCCAGCTACTACCTTTAGTAATCCATCTTTCAAAGTGATTGTGAGCCCTTTAGATTCTAGGGCCCCTAATGAGATGAGATTTTTCTTCAAGCTGGGTACATAGCGAACATCTGTCAGAACTTGGATTGAGCCGTCATGGTTCTTCAATTTGATTGTACCTACACCCATTGTCTTACAGGCACTATCATTGCCCATAAAAACAACTCCACCTTCTAGTTCTTCAAGACTAGAAAACCAGTCCTTATTAGGACACATATGGTAAGTACATCCCGAATCCAATATCCACTCATCCGTTTGACATGCCATTGCCATGCCAACCAAGCTAAAGTCTGACTCCTCATCATGCTCCGCTACACATGCATTAGAAATAGACTTGCCCTTTTGTAACTTAGGACAATTCTTTTTCCAATGCCCTTTCTCACGACAAAAGGCACATTCATCTTTGGCGGGTCTCCCTTTGGACTTACCCCTTCTACCAGGTTTGCTGCTGTGTGAACGACCTCTTACTGTTAAGACTTCTGCAGTTGTATCTCTGTGATCTCTTTTATCTTTCTTTCGAGTCTCAGATCTATACAACGCACTACAGACTGCATCAAATGTGATTGAATCTTTCCCATGAAGCAATGTGGTGGTAAGATGATCATATTCATCAGGAAGGGAATTCAACAACAATAATGCCTTGTCTTCATCTTCAAATTTCTCATCCAAATTTAGCAAGTCTGCTAAAATTTTATTGAATGAGTTCACATGGTCATTCATCGACATACCGGGTGCATACGTGAACCGAAAAAGTTTCTTTTTCATATAAAGCCTATTTTCAAGACTTTTCGTTAGAAACTTTTCTTCCAATGTATCCCACAGCTTCTTCGCTGATGTCTCCCTCATGACGGAGTACTTCTGCTCTTTGGCCAAACATAGGCGGATTGTACCACACGCCTGTCTATTGATCTTGGCCCACTCCTTGTCATCCATCTTGTCAGGTTTTTCTTCAAGGGCTATATCCAGCTCTTGCTGACATAAGACATCCAGGATCTCACACTGCCACATACCAAAATTATTGGTACCGTCAAATTTCTCTACTTCAAATTTTGCATTTGTCACAGTAGTCTTTGCTGATGACGATGCTGCTGCCATTTTTCTCCTCAATCCCAACTACTGTATACGTGAACAGTACTGTATACGTGAATAGTGCCGTATACGTGAATAGTACCGTAAACGGTCGTATTCCCCAAGTACGAACCTGGCTCTGGTACCAATTATTGCGCGGAAGCGTGTGAAAGAGTAAAATTATTGTACTGAAAAATCACACTAAGTTCAATTCCCAGGAAAGAGAGGTGGATCACGAGGATCGCTTACATACCAGATCTTTCCTAGCCAGAATATCCCTCTATCGTAATTTAATAGCACAATAAATCACTACAATGACACTTGCAAAATATGCAGAACAAAAATAAAGAACACTAGAATTTTAACGAGGTTCAGCAAATTTTGCCTACGTCCTCGGGCACTACCAAATATATTTCACTCCAAAAATACAAGTGAAAGTTTACAAATAGGGAGAGAGAACAATTGCCTTAAGTAGAGAATGGCAAGTGTGGGATGAAGAAAGTAAGAAATGGTTAGGCCTATTTATAGTTGAGGTTCAAGGATCAACTTGCAATGTCCCTATACAATTAGGGACCAAAATTGCAATTATCCCATGCCAACTTTTAACCCAACTTGCCAACCAATTTTACTTTCTACTTTCGGTGCCCACCCTTTTTGACTTTTCAAACAATGGGTGGGTTCCAATAGCCATCTTCTTGTTTTTCACAAGCTTAAGGATGGGGAAGGCCCGTTAGGGGTTCCTTTATTTTTCTTCAATTTCTAAGTTCAAGTTCGTGATCTTCCGCATGGCTTAATATCTAAAACAATAGCCAAGCAAATTGGCAATTTCATTGGGAGGTTTATTGATTATGATGCCAAATCTATTTTTAATAGTGTTCGGAGTTATATGAGAATTCGAGTGAGGATGAATGTGTGTCAGCCATTCAAAAGGAGAAAAAAAACTAGTTCTTTCGCAATCAAAGCAAATCTATGTGAATTTGAAGTATGAAAAGTTGACATTATTTTGTTTTCTACGTGGTCGTCTTGGTCATGGCAAAATGTTTTGCCCAATGCAAATCATTCACGGGAAAAAAATAAGTGCCATTGGAATAGGATATTTCACTCAAGGTGGTTCCCTGTCGGGCGACTGTCGGAATAAGCATATGGCTAAGGGAAGAAGGTGATTTTCGAGAAGTAAATTTAAAAGGTTTAAATAAGAGAGGGAGGGAATCTAGGGATATTTATATCCCTAATTTCATGGAGGGAATGTGCTTCAATCTTGGAATTAATTTAGCGAGTAGATTGGATGGATATTAGGTTGGGCCGAAGGGAATGAATGGAAACGTTATGCACGAAGATAGCCAAATATCAAATGCAAACGGTAAAAAGAGACCCAGATCAAATTCTAACGTCTCGCCAGTTTCTTTCCACAAGGATTCGAACAAGATTTTAGGTGAGCTTATTAATGCGAGCCAATCTACGAGATCAACTGAACTTGCTAATTAAGCAGGTCAACTAGGCTCGATGAGGATTTTAAGTTGAAATGTTCGTGGTTTGAGGAATTCATAGTCAGTTCAAAAGTTTCAACATATGTTGAATAAGATTAATCCCTAGGTTGTGTTTTTAATTAAAACTAAGTTGGATGTTAAAAGGATGAAATGGATTCAAAGGAGATGTGGTTTTGGATTTGGTATTGATATTTCGGCCAAGGGGTTACATGGAGAGTTGACTATGGGATGGAAATAGGATAATAATATCACACTTAGGACCTTATCTTGATCGCATATTAATGTTGAAGTAATAAAGGACTCAATGGGTATAAGATGGAGGCTTACAAGTTGTTAAGGTGCTCCAAATTATAGACCAATATCGAAGTCTTGGAATCTTTTGTGACAATTGGGTCAAGATCAAAGTTTACCCTAGATGGTCGTAGGAATTTCAATGACATATTCTCTTCATGGGAAAAAAGAAGGTGGTCGAGTATGAGATGATCATCTTATGGGGGACTCTCGTTCAATGCTTGATTTCTGTAACTCGACTAATATGGGGTATCAAGAAAGATGCTTCACATGGGAAAGAGGTAATTTTACCAAAACAAACATCAGGGTAAGATTATATAAGGATGTTGCAAACTCTGCGTGGTGTGAGGTTTTTCCTAGTTATTCTCTTACTCATCTCAATTATACAATCTTATATCATTATCCTATTTTAGTAAATACGAATACAAGAATTATTGGTCGACAAGTATTGGGAGAGGACAATTCCATTTTGAGGCATGTTGGCAAATCTATTTTGTTGTCAGTTTCTAGATTTAATTATTCTAATTGTAAGTTTCGATGTACTTGACCTTTCATTTTTAATACGAATAAGCTTTTACTCAAAAAATGAATTAGGAAACTATTTTTAGTATTCAAAGCTGAAATATGTTCTTTTAAATAATATAATTCTTTTGGTAAAAATATTATAAAGTCATTTGTACTAGTAGTCAGATTGCATTTTGTCTTTTTTACTCAAAAACTGAACAAATCGATCCTTGTACGTTAAATTAAAGAGTGAATCAATCCTATATATTAGTAATTTCATTTATTTTTACTAATAAAAAATAATATGATTGACAGTTGTTACGTGTATATTATTTTGATGTATAATAATTCAATTTGAACAATAAAAATTGATAAATTTTTTAATAAGAGTGCTAATTTTCTTTTTAATATAATATAAATAGACTAATGTATCTATTTTTTATATAAGATGGGTCAAATGTAATTCTATATTAATACTTTTTAAAAATTCTTTTTTCAAACAAGTCATTTTGGTCCTCAACAGAAGTAATAATTTATGGTAGTAAAAATAATTTACTTGACAAAAAGAAAAAAAAGCGATGCCACGTATAAAGAATAACATCGACAGGGAAGTTTCTCGACGAGACGTAACGTAGCTTCTCGTTCTTTCCTCTCTTCTTCTTCTGTTCCATTCACTTTTCCTTTGTAATTTTTTTTTCCTTTCGCTCATTTTTGTATTCTATTTCCCCTTATCTGTTTCCGCAATCATCATAAAATTTGAACTTTCTAGAATTTAACAATCAGATTTCTCATCTCTGGTGAACGAAGCAAACACCTTCTTTAAGGAATTATTAATTGTTGTCTCTGATGGCTCCGCCGCCGGTGGAGCAAAACGGAGATGCAACGACGGGAACGGCGGAATCACAAAGGTCTATACCTACACCGTTCTTGACTAAAACGTATCAATTGGTTGATGATCACACGATTGACGACGTGATTTCGTGGAACGACGACGGATCTACTTTTATCGTTTGGAATCCCACGGTGTTTGCTCGTGATTTGCTTCCTAAATATTTCAAGCATAACAATTTCTCTAGTTTTGTTCGTCAACTCAATACTTATGTGAGCCAAATAGAAGAATCTCTCAAATTTAATCTTATTTTTCTTATATTCTAAGCGTGCAATTCTTTTATATATTTTTGTTGATTTTTTGTTAATTGTTTTAGGGATTTAGAAAAGTGGTGCCCGATCGATGGGAATTCTCTAACGATTATTTTCGACGAGGTGAAAAGCGACTTTTGTGCGAAATCCAGCGGCGGAAGTTGTCGTCGCCAACAGCAGCAGCTGTTACGGTGGCTCCGGTGACGGTTGCGGCGATTCCAATGGCGAAGCCTATTATATCACCGTCGAATTCTGGAGACGAGCAATCTCCAGTCATTTCATCGGCCTCATCGCCTTCAAGGCTGAACCAAGCAGGAACCGTTATGGCCGAGCTCATGAAAGAAAACGAAAAATTGAGGAAAGAGAACGTGCAGCTTAACAAACAATTATCAGAGATGAAGAGTTTGTGCAATAATATATTCAGTTTGATGTCGAATTACGCAAGTTCTCAGTCGGAGAACATTTCTCCGGTGCACAAACCGCTAGATTTCTTGCCGGCGAAGCGGTTATCATGCGGAGAATCAGTCGAAGAAGAAACGAGTCCGAGGTTATTCGGCGTTCCTATAGGAGGAGCGGCAAAGCGCGCCAGGGAAGAAGGAGAAGGCGTAGCGACGGAAGCGGCGACGGCAGCAGACGAAACGCAATTACAACTGCAACAGCCCGGTGGAAGTGAGATTATTAAATTAGAGCCGTTGGATTGCCAGAACCGAGGGCGCGATGATGATCGTGGGATTCAAGACGCTCCGTGGCTTCGGCAGTTTCACCGAGCGAATCAAAGGGTTTGTAATTGATTTTTTTTTTTTCGGGTTCGGGTTTTTTAGGTAGCTTTTTGGTCGGGTATCGGGTTGTGGATGATGATTACGGTGATCAGACCGGAATTCACGTGCGAATGAAACGCACGTGATTTCTGAAACCTTGAGGGAGGACCCACCCCCCACTTCAAGAACTTTCGTGGGACATCTTTCCATATATAATATATGTATATATCTTCTTTTTCTTTTTCTTTTCTTCAACTTTAAAGTCCAAAGTCTTATATTTTACTGTTCTCTCTTTTTTTTTTTATCTTTCTAATTATAAAAATTGAAAAATAGAACCCATTTTCTAGATTTTGCTTAATCCTCGAGAGTAATGAAAAGAATCGAAAAGGTTGAATTTTTTTTTTTCGATGAAATGTGTTTGGTTGGAAATTAAGTTGTAATTTAACAATAGAAAGTTAATAAATGAACTTTTTTAGGTGCCGTTAACGCCTAAGATTGTTGAGTTGTTAGTCTCACTCTCACGGCATAAATAACTTGTACAGAATATTGATTTGTTTTGTACCAATGGGATTTGTGATATTTTGAATGAAATTAAATTTAAAAATAATTTCTTAAAATAGAAGTAAAAGGATTTTTTTTTATAAGTTTTTTGGTAAGAAATTATACTCACACACATGCTAGAAATATCTATTTATTACATTCAAACTTACGTAAAAAATATGGGTGAATAGCTTTTAACCATCAAATTAAGTACGGACATATTTATATATTACCTCCAAAGAGAATTATCCAAATGAAAGGCATGTAGATTAATCACGAAAATTCATATAAAAAGTACTTGTAGTATTTTTTTAATTATTAGGATAGATAAAAAGGGTGATAGATATAAACTAAACCTGATCATGGGTTGGGTCACTTAACCTGATTTGAAGGCTCGTTTGAAAAGTGAAAGAATTTAGGTAAAAATATAAGCTTAAAAAATAGATTTGACAAAAAAATAAGTCCTCTCGAGTTTTGGTCTGAGCTCAGTTCGGCCCAAATTTGCAAACAAAAGTTGTTGCTATTTTTTCACAATTTTACTGTCATTTTATTATTTTATTGTTATTATTTAGATATTGTATAATTCTTATTTTATTGTTAATTTTACTGCTATTTTAAAGACATATGCTTATTAAGTTGCATCTATATTAGTATTATTTAAGTATAAAGACTTTTTTTATTTATTTATTTTTAATTTGTTGAGGAACATTTATTTTAATATTATTAAAAATTTTAACATTGGTAGACTAGGCCGAGCTCGAGTTTTAACTTTTTTATTTAAGCTAAATTTAAGTAAAATTTTAAGCCTATTTTTTTGGATCAAGTCGAGCCTGAGCCTATCAAACATGCCTAAAAAATTGTTATGGGCCAACTCAACTCATAATCACCTTTAACAGAAGTTTTTGAGCACCTCAATTCATAAAGTAAAAATTGTTGTTAATAAATTTTTAGAAGTTATAATTTAATATAAGCTATCTTAATGTTAAATTTTTTTAAAGATTTATAATTTTGATTTTGATTTTTTTATAAAATCAAATTATCCTATAAGTAATTTTTATATTTATTTTAATGTTTATAAAAACTAATTCTTTTGAAATTGATGACTATATCTTCCAATATTATATGATATTTTACTTTAATTTTTAATTCACCAAAACATTTGATATTAGGATAAATTTTCTCTGGTTTCAAATTAATCCAACAAATAATTCAATCTTTAAAACACCCTCACTTTTCATAAATCATGAATTTGCAAAGGAGAAAATGCTAGAACAGAGTAAAATAAAAGTTAAATTCAGTAGCAACCATGGCGATTCAATTAAACGAGAAGCCGTAAGTAGGTCCATGATTGAAGGGGGAAAACAATTATAGATAATGGAAACCCTAAAGAGCTTGGAAACAAAGGCCTTAACCACATTTATAAAGAAGTAGAAAAAATTGCAGATTGTCTGCTCGCATGCAATGGCTTTTTGGACTTGTTTCAAAAAAGCATTCGCTAGGCCTTCCTTTTCTTGCTTTGGCGTCTCCAATTAATTTTCTTCTAAGATCCCAAGGTTCTTTTTTTTAATGCTCTTTTTCTTAGCTTTTTTCGTGGTGGTTTCAAGTCTATCCCTATGGGGGGTTTTTTCTAAACATATCTTGTTAATGTGAGGCTACAGTTGGCAAAGAGTTGTATGAGATAAGAGTTGGTCGAAGTTTGAATTTTTTGAAGGGTTAGATTGTGAGAAGAAGTAGACAGAGAGCTATTCCTTTCTTTAGTCCCCAAATGCCTTATATGGTAATATCGCGAAATGTACTTCGTTCATATTTTCTGGTAAGATGGTAAAAATCAAACTGTTCGCTTTGAATAGAACATATATTTAAAAAAAAAAGTGGATACAAGTTAAGGTGGACGTTCTCTTTTAAACAGTGGGTACAAAGCGATTATGGATATTAACATTTTATCCTTATTTATAATATTACTATTAAAAGAATAAAAAAGTAATAAAATATTATAGAAAAAACTATATATTTTATATTTAAATATTTATTTAACTTTTAAAAGATTAAAAATATTAAAAATAAATATCAAAAACTAAATTGGGGCGGAGATTGATATATATCCATCATACATGAGAATAATAATAATTTTCAATATCATACATATACAGTGAATCGAAGCAAATGCGGAGCCGTAATAAATTTAAACCTTCACTCCACTCTATTTTTATCCTTACTCCTTGAAACTTAAACTGATATATGTAGTATCATGTGAGAAGAATAAATACATGTGGTATATAGATACAAACAAATGAAGAATTATGAGTGTGGTCCCCACCATACCATGAGCTGCCATGGTTGGAGGCTAGCAAGATATTGAAAACTTATGGGATTCTTTTATCTCACCAAGTGATTCTTGATCAAGAGCGTTGTCCCGTAAAGTTAGTATAATAAGAGAGAAGCTCTCAAAACGTAAGTATATCATATCTATATTTAATAATATTATATATTAAAAATTAAATAAAAACACTCAGATGAGACATTTATTATTTATTCCAAGGACGGAACCATATGTGATCATAAATCCATAAATAAAAAGTCGATTTGATCGTGAATAAGTTTAATAACGTAAATTTGAATGTATTAAAACGTATTTTTTTATTTAAAAGTTAAAAAAGAATTATAAATAATTTTAAATATTATATAAAAAATAAATATAATCGAAATATATAATAAAATTATTAAAAAAATCTAACTTAAACTAAGAAACAAGGACACTTGATTGTCTTGAACCCAAAAAAAAAAAACCATGCTTTCAAGGAGCAAAAATCGTCTGCCCTTCATTCTCTCTCGTTTATAATCTTCCGACACGTAGTGTTTTGTTCTTTTGTTGGGTTACTTTAATATCTTCACACCGTTGAATTTTACTTCCAAAAAGACAAAAACCCTTTACAAAGCCAAAGTACAGTAATAAATCACTATTCTATGGTATTCTTCTTATTCATATTGCTTATATTTCATTCTATCCTTCTTTTATAATTTAATTTTTTTATGAAATAACTTTTAATTTGATGAATTTATAAATTAAAATTAAAATATTTTTTTCAATCTACGATATTAGTTACCAGATTGACTTAGATCTAAGATAAGTTCTTCTATTCATAGTCTATGGGTACTAATCTATCGTACTGATTGTCAAATAAATTAATGATTATTTTGTAATTTTTTGAAGTTAAGTGGTCAAAACATAAACTTTCTAATAATTTAGTGACGTTGGGTGTAGTTTACCCTTTATGTTGTTGAGTTCTAATTTTTTGGGTAATACTTGTTTTTTTAGTTAAATTTGGTCTTCGATCTTCTTAAAAATAATCAAATTTCACCATCAACTTTTGAAAAAAAATTAAATTATTATTTTTCTTAACGGAAATACTAATTAAAATATTAAAATTTCAAGCATGACAACCTACGTAACTTGTACTTCATACTTTTTTTTTGAACTTTTATTTTCTTTCTGAATTTTGAATTGTTTTTATTTTTAAATATTTTATAAATTTTAAATTATTTGTTGATGTGATATATGAGATAAATAGTGTAATATTAGCATGAAGTGCATATAAACTCACATTGTTTGTCACATTAACATCAATAAAAAATAATATTTTAGTTAATATTTTTATTAAAGAAAAATAATTTAATTATTTTAAAATTCACACTAACATCAATTTTAAGTTAAATAATAATAATAACCAAATTAACTTTGATAAAAAATATAAATATTAAGCGTTAAATTATTATTATTATTATTATTATTATTATTATTATTATTATTATTATTATTATCACCATCATCATCGAAGCTACACCGATGATGTCTAAAATATGAAGTGATTGTTAAACAAATATTCTTTATACCTTAAAGTTAACGGCATACTGCCATGATAATTTTAAGGGATAAAAGTAATGTTTGTCTTTAAATTTAATATTTTTTTAATTTAGTCTCTGAATTTTTTTATCTATATTAATTTCAAATTTTGATATATATATATTAATTTAATCATTGAATTCAGATTTTATTAAATGTGATAATGTGATATTTTAAAATTTAATTAAAGATTTTAAAAACTTATATAAAATATGAAAAAAATATAAAAAAATCAATTGATATGACATATCACAACATTAAAATTTCACATTATCATACTTTAACGTAACCTAAATTTGGAACCAACCTAAAAAAAACTACTAAATTCCATAATTAATGTAGATAAAAATATTTAGATCTAAAAATTGAAAAAAAAAGTAGTATGGAGCGGATGAGTAGTTGTTAAACCTTTTAATAGACACACATTTAGCATAGATTCAAATCTATATTACCCTCAACCCCTATCCTCAATATTGTATTAAAAAAATTATCAAATTTAAATACTAAAATTCAAGGTTAAATCATTTTTTAGGTTTAAACTTGACAATTATTTTCATATTGAGATTTAATTTGTTTTAAAAACCCTAAAATATAGATTCCAATATGGTAACAATTACCAAATTTAAAACTTAAGGAGACAAAAAAAAAATACTAAATTCAAACGTGAAATAGCAAATTAACCCTAAAACCTATCGAAACTTTAAATACGGAAAAGCTTACACATAGCGTCAAAAGAAAAATCCCAACTTCAACGGATTTCATGATCAAGCATTCAATTGAAGTGGGGTCATTGCTTTCCTTAGCCTTTCATTTTTTTTTTCTCAATAAAATAATAAGTTAACATTTTATGAGTACATAAATTTCAAAGAAGCAGTCATAATGTCTAAAAATGTGGGATTTAGAAATTGAAAGCTATGGCCCAATCAATTCCACGGGGTAAGAATTTTGAGCCTATGGGTCCAATCCTGTGGATCATGGGTCTAAATTGACCAACGAATACACTCTTAATATTTAGTAGAAGCATGATGAATTTTTTTATTTTTATTTATTTAAAAATAAGTAAATTAATCATTATATATTACATTAAAGAGTAAATTGGTCTTTTTATTTAAAATCTTATTTATTTTTATTAACGTGGTTGATGAAATAATCAAGTATGTTCAAAATTTTTTTTATAAAAATAATTAATTTTTAATAAAATAAAGATATAATGTATCCGAACTTTTATCCATACACGTATGAACAATGTTTTCGAAACTGTCATGAAAGTGTAACATGACAGCTCTTGAAAGTTCAAAACCAGGGACTAAATCACCGTACACTTTGTGTTAAGACCATAACGGTATGGTGAACCTTAACTCAGGTGGCTAGTTTCAGAATATAACGAGCATGGTCCCTAGAGACATAGTCATCGTTTAAACAAAACAGGCTTTTTCCATGATTTTATGTTATAATTTTAACAGTGATGGTGCAGTTTCCAGGCTTTCAGGTCCAGGAGGCAATTCCAGACCCTAGCCATGCTCCATTGTCGTGAAGAAACCACTTGTTTAAAGAGCATATATTTGCCTGGTTCTATGCTGATCGTCGAGGGAGCAGGTAAAAGCTAAATGTTAGTCGAAGAGAATCGGAGAAAGAAAAAAGAAACTTTTGAGTGATAGGAATTCCCTGTCAAATGGAAAAAGGAAAATTATCCTGGGGAAAATCCCTCAACAACGTGTCGAATTCAGACAGGTTTATATTATTCTCTTAGCCAAACAATATCAGATATGTGGCAGTTCCCCGTTTCATGTTCCTTTTCCTCTGTCTAGAATTCATTCATTCATTTCCCAATGTTCGTTTTGTGCTTCGATTAAATCACTTTCTTTTTGGCACTCAACTTCACAATTATTTCTACATTAGGGGCTCGAATTTATTTTTGTTTCAGTTAGGCCCTAATTTTAGTAATTATTTACATTAGATTTTAAACTTTTTGAAAACCCTAAAGTTTAAACCCTAATGTGGAAGCAATTGCTAAGTTCAGAAATGAACTTGGACAAAGAAAATGTGGGAACAATTACCAAGTTTAGTGTTTAAGTTGGACAAAAAAAAAATTCAGATCCTAAGTTGAGAATAGTTACCAAATTAAGGATCCAAAGAGTGGTTTAACCCTTGTTGTATATGAAAGACAAAAGACTTGTATGTGGTTGGCTGCTATGATTTCCCTACGTACAGGTGGACATATTGCTTTTCTCCTTTTAGAATACAATAAATCACTACTGTCTCTTATTCTTTTGAATCTTATTCATAATTTGGAAAGGGAATAAAGTTATAAACCTTTATATGTCATGTTTCTGTTCAAAAGTTTAAGGGATAATGTGTGTGTGTTGCACTGTTCTGTGGAAAAGGAGACAAATAATTTTATTCTATTAACATGGAACCATCGAGATTCATTATGATAAATTTACTATTTGGGTGAAAAAAAAATGTATTTAAGAAATATTATGTAAAGATAAATTATTAACCTAATTTGGATGTGATAAATGAAATATATATATTATATAAGAAATATAATGCACGACATCTATATCTAACTCAATATCCAACTCTTCGTCTCTTCTCCAACTCGTTCGGTTTTTTATGTATTCACCACTTATTTTTTATTTGCTTTTATATGTATTTGAAGATACGTGTAGCTCTAAGAGTGTAATATGTCTTTAAATATGGTGCCTAATTACTTCTAATATGTCAATCGTAGAAGGGATATATATTTATACATGAGAAGTTATCAAGAGTTATTAAAAAAACTAAAAGGATATGTTTTACTCATATAGTATGGGGTATCATGTCTTCAACGTAATCGCATGATTAGGTTATAATGTGAAAAAATAAATATATTAATATAAAATTGATGAAAAATGAATAAAGTTTTAAACAAAACAGTAAAATTGATGTGTTAAATTCTATTATGTATTTTTCTAGATTTTAAATAAAAATTTTGAAAAATTTATAGTAACATTTCTTACATTGTAATCATGAATTTCTTTTAATCTCTATGAATTATAAAATAACATTAAAAATATAATTTTAATAAAATAATGATAAAAAAAACTAGGGACAAGCCAAAATTGTACTTTCCAGCATTACATGCCAACCATTTTGAATGAAACCTTTTGCCTCCCATATCAATATCGAATTATCTACTAATACATGTTGATAAGTTTATCAACAATAATATATTATTAGTTTATAAATTATCATTTATCAAATGAATAAAATACCATTATCATTTATACACGTCAAATTTATAAATTCCATTTTTGGTTGATTTTCTAGTTTCTAATGAGGTTCAGGGTATGACATAATGCACTATATAAAATGCTGATTTCCCATTTGTCCAAAGATATATATATATATTAAAGTAGAAATAAAGTTATATTCTTCATTCTTAATGAACCCAAATAAGCCAAAAACGTGTTAGATTCCATATATCGTGATTTTGTAAATTTCTGTTCTTTCTCGAAACCCCAAATCCACATTTTTTTTCCCTCTTATTTAGTGAAGCATCTTCGAATCATTCAGCTTCAAACCCAAGCTTCCTTTTTCAAGTCCCTTTCACCCTTTTATTTAGAGATAGAAATTTTATGAATTTTGATTCGAATTAACTTTATAAAATTAAACTTTCTTAATATGTAATTTAAGGAAATTGGAATGGATTTCGATTAAATTTTTTTGAATTAAACCCCAAAAATTTACTATGGAGAAATTCATTTAAATCAATGTAAAATTAAAATAATCTTATATCTTTTTACATTTTTTTTTGTATAATTAATATTTTAACAATTAGATATTTATATTTTATATTTCATTCATATAGATCACACGTGTCAAATTTGATGTAAATTAAAAATTTTTAACTACCATTTAATAAATATGAAGATATGTATATATATATATTAGATCAACATGATAGAGATATTAGATTAGTTTCAAAATTTACATATATAACAAGTACAATTCTATCAATAAATTCAACAATTAAATTATTAAAATATTATTAGTACAAAGAGATATAAAGGGATGTAAATCCTATTTTAATTTTAAACAAATATAAATAAATCTCTTCACATAATTTTAACTGATTTCGTATATTTTTAATTAAAATTTCTTAAAACTTTTATAATTGGAACATGATCCAACGAGAAAAAAACCATCTGATCTCGCGTCATTTCCATCCCTACTTCTATCTATAAAAAGGCTTTCATACTCTTTCAAATCTATTGCATCAAAGCAGCTAAAACATACATACACATCGTCTTGTTCATCATGTCAAGAGTCCCTGAGCCACTTACCGTTGGGAGAGTTATAGGAGAAGTGGTGGACAATTTCACCCAAAGTGTTCAAATGACGGTAACGTACAACCCCAACAAACAAGTCGCCAATGGCCATGAGCTCATGCCTGCTGTCATCTCTGCTAGGCCTCGTGTTGAAATCGGCGGCAACGACATGAGAGACGCTTACACTTTAGTAAGTTCCACGATAAACCCTTGCATTCTACAGTCATGTATAGAGTTGTTTTTCTATCTTATTTTCCTTTTGCTATCTTTGTATAGATCATGACAGACCCCGACGCTCCAAGCCCTAGTGGCCCCTTCTTGAGAGAACATTTGCACTGGTTTGTATCAATATAAACTGTATATATATTTATATATGTGTTTATAATTTGTAAAAATTTCAGCCATTAACGTATATTTTCTGTTGCAGGATGGTTACCGACGTTCCTGGTACTACCGATGTTTCGTTTGGTGAATTTCGGAAACCCAATTTCAATATATATATATGCATTTTAACCTATGGAAATTTGGGGCTGAATTTAATCGATTTTAAACGACGACGACAGGGAGGGAACTTGTTAGCTACGAGGCTCCAAATCCGGCGGTCGGCATCCACAGATACGTGTTCATACTTTTCAAACAGAGAGGAAGAAGAACGGTGAAGTCACCGTCTTCGAGGGATTACTTCAACACCAGGAGGTTCTCGGCGGAGAACGGTTTGGGTCTTCCGGTAGCGGCGGTTTACTTCAATGCCCAGAGAGAAACTGCTGCAAGAAGAAGATAACTATGGCAGCCCCATAGACAATAAGTATAATAAAATGAAGGAACAATTAACAATCTATTGATCTGTCCTTGGTTAAGGGATTGACACGTATGGTTTCTAGCAGATTAGTTCTACAGTTAAGAATCAATCTAGTGCGCCGTCGACTGTTGGGTTGGGTGACTCTTATTATTATGTAAGAACTAGGTTTCGTTTCGTTTCTGCCTGTCTGCGTCAAAAAAACCATTCTTCGTCGCCAATGATGTTATGGTATTGGGTTATTACTATACGATGCGTTGCTATTGTCGCTTGTGTAAAATGTCTAATATTTCAACAACAAAAAATGATTTTATATTTCTTTAGTTGTATAAAAAATATTTTTATATTTACATCTCTTAAAAGAAATAGTATATTATTTAATGCTTGAGTTTTATTTTGATGTTCAATTTGATGCTTAAATTTTTTTTGTCTCAATTACCAAATTAAACACTTAAATTTGACTTCAATGATTAGTTTGATACCTATATTTTCTTTTCTTTCAAATTAAATTTCTATCTTTTTTATTAAAGCAAGCATGGTATCATTTGATATGGGTATCAAATTGAGATTAAAAAATATTAAATTAAACATTAAATTAAAATTTAATTAATTAACAAATGATATATTAACTGAAAAATTGATAATATAATCAAAATTATATAATAAAATCCTAAGCCATTTGAGTATTTAAGTTCAAGTCTAACTATACAAAATTGTGTTGTGTGATTACGTGAGAATTATGTTCCGTTCCTTCTAATTCTTTATCCATTATGCTTTGCATTGATTTAATTTGATATTATAGTTGCTCTTATGTTACTTTATTGTATTTGTAATGTTAAAAGTTACTGTTTTGTAAGAAAAATATATAAAAGAAACTGCTGCTCTTATTAGTTTCCATTTTACCACCACCATTGCTTATTATTACCCATTAAAAAAGAAAGAAAAAAACAGGGAGGTATCGATATTCCATGGCGTTATTATATTTTCCTACCCATTAAGCAGGCAGCACCATTGCTTTTGTTTCAAGCACAAGTGAGTGGTGGGAGATTGCATTGAGAAGGGAGTCGAGAAGCGATCCTTAGAGTGCTGCAAAGGCAATCATGGTGCACCGATTGGAGTGCGTTACAGCAGTCAATGCTAGGGTTAGCCACAGCTGCACCGGGCACCACGAAAGGTGCGCACACGTTCAGGCTCGTCAGCTCGGTCGGGCAGCTTTGTGCATTTGTAGTATGGGTCTGCACTGCCACTGAAACCACCAACACAAGTAGTGCTACGGCAGCGGATCGGGAACTGAGAGATACAAGTGATTTGAGACTTACCATGATTTCTTGCTGGTTTTTCATTTTTTGAGATTTATTCACTGGGGTTTTTAGTATTTATAGATTGGAATTTGGGGGGTTGATCAGTGTAATGATCGATTGTGTGAGTTACCTAAGTTTTTTTTTTTAGAACAGTTGGTGGGTTCATTTCTCGTGGATGTATGACTTGGGCCAAATTTTGAAATTGAAAAAATTTTGATAACATAATTCAATGGAATTTTAAAAATATTCGAACTTGAGTTTAAGTTTTTTATTAATGTTTTTACATATTTAATAATTAATTTAAAATAAAAATGATTTAATAATCATTTTATTTAAATTCTGATTCAGTCAAAAAAGTGAACAAAAAATTCTTTATTCAAGTCCAGCCAAGCGGATGACATTAGGCTAATTAATATTTTTTTTCACTATATCTTTTAATATCAGAAAAAAGAATATCACCTTTTACTAAAGTTGGATTGGATGTAACGGTATGATAGTTGCATCAATCTTTTAATTATTAGATTGGTAGTCAAAATGATCAGACCGTTAATTTTTAGTTCGATCGTCAGTTCAACAATAAATAAGAATTAAGAATTTTAAAAATCAGTTTAACTGTGATTTTTTTATCTCAGTTTCTAAATCAATTGGTTCGATCGGCTGGTCCGATTTGGTTAAAATAACATCGGATTGTACTCTTAAAAAGAGAACTTAAGTTTAAATATTGAAGTTGACATTGTTAACATAAATAACCACGGATTCTGAAAAGATTAGTATTTATGCACCATAGCATAGAAATTAAAATTTTAATGGTTAATAGATTCAATGGTTGTGGTTTGAATTAAAATTAAAATTCTAAAAGCATAAGGATTAAAAATATCAAATTGGAGAATAATGATTAAATCAACTACGGAACAAAATAACTAATTTTAATCTAACACATTTATTTGTTACCGTTTGGTTCATGACTAAAATTAAAATTTTGAAAAATATAGAGATTAAAATTGATCAATTAAAAAATGTAAAAATTAAAATTAATCAAATTAAAATATAAGAATAAAATTCATAATTTATGCATAATATACGACATTATAATAAAGGTTTAAGGTTGAGTTATTGTTGTTTTTCTAAGGGTCTGTTGAAGGAAAAATATTATGTAAACTTTTGTATTAAAAGTCAGATTGTATTTTGCTCCATTTATACCAAGAGCAAATTGAGCCTTTTATTAAACATTTCATCTAATTCTATTGTTAAAAATTAATCATTATAGGCTAGTATAAGGTACACGGTGACATATCACTTGTAACAATCTGATTATTTCATTAGCCAAACCGATTTTTAACAGAGGAAATGCATAAAATTTGTAACAAAAAGATGAATTTACGTTTTAATCTAATGCATAAAAATTAATTTACTCATTTTTTAAAGGGTAAACTATCAAAATAGTCACTTTCGTTTACCTTTTAGTCACTTATGTTTGAAATGTTACGTGGCATGTATAATCATCATTTTAAACAAAAATTTTAAGTTAATTTATACAATCAATCCCCATTTTTTTTTGTTTTGAGCAATTTAATTTTTTTCTTTTATGTTGTTTTAACTTTTTTTTTCATTCTCTTCTGCTTCTCTCTTTGTTTTCCTCCCTTCTCTATTTATTTTAACGTAGTTTTTCTATATTTTTTATTTGTTAAAACTAATCCCTATACTTTTATTTTTTTAAACAATTTAAATTTTTTCTAGTGAGGCGGGCTTGTGAACTAGTTTTACCAAAAGGAAAACATAAAAAAATTACGTTAAAAGAAATGGAGAATGGAGGAAAACAGAGGGAGAAGCAGAAGAAAATGAAAAAAAATTAAAAGAATATAAAAGAAAAAAATTAAATTGTTTAGTGACTAAAATATTACAATACGATAACATAAGTGACTAAAACGTAATAGTTCAAACATAAGTAACTAAAATGTAACTTGAGACAAATAAAAGTGACTATTTTGAAAGCTTATCTTTAAATCAGCTATAACTAAGGAGAATTCTAGAACATAAAACCTCTATTTGTTTTGTTAGGGCTTTACAGAGACGAAGCAGGGAAGTAAAAGTTTTGACCTTTTGAGAAAAATCCTGTGAGAATCCACTCTCTCCATAGTTTCTTCAAGCAAACCCTACGATGGCGGACGACGACTATAATGATATGGACATGGGGTTCTTCTCTATCTCACTCTCTGTTTCTTTCTATGTGCTTTTAATTTGCTTTTTATGTAGTCGTTTCGATAATTTGATTATATTTCCCTGTTTTTATTGAAATTCGGATAATCTAATCAAATCCAAGAAGTGGGTTTGTTTTAGTTTTCGCTCTTCGATTGTTTTGGGAATAAATTTAGGGTATGGGAAATTTTCTCTTATGAACCCTAATGTTTACAAACAACCAAACAGAGGGCAAATTTTCTTTTTTGGTTGGAACGTAGTGTGCTTCTTATGCATTGTTGCTTAAGAACTTAACTGTGGGATGTTGATATCGTTGCTGTAGATATGAGGATGAGCCACCAGAGCCTGAGATTGAAGTAAGGATTTTTTTTTTTAAAAGCTACATTGTTTGTTGTAAGAAATCGAATGTGAACTGTGTGTTGAATTGTCTTTATGGTGAACAGGAAGGAGCTGAGGAGGATTTGGAAAACAATAACAACGATGATGTTCCTCTAGAACCTATCGAAACCGAAGACAAAGTAGACCAAGATGCTAAAGACAAAACTACTCGTAAAACATCAAAGTATATGACCAAATACGAGCGTGCTAGAATCTTGGGTACCCGAGCCTTGCAAATCAGGTTTGCTTAGTAACCTTTTAGAATCACGTGTACCTTGAATGGTTTTCGGTTTTGTTGTACGATTCGATAATTTTATTTGTTGTTGTTTGTCCTGATGAGCAGTATGAATGCACCTGTTATGGTTGAGTTGGAGGGTGAGACCGACCCACTTGAGGTATGATTATGTTAATGATTGCATTTGATTTTGAGTTATAAAAAGAATTTGATAACGCTGTAACCATAGGTTAGCTTGGTATAAAGTTAAGAGATTGCCACTTGGTTTTCCTACTTGACAAGACATGTTTCGAATACCTATATGTATAAAACAGGCTTCAGCCTTTGATTTAATATGGAATCAAGACTAAATAGACGAATTAGGGTTTAACTCTGTTAATGTCTACTGTCATATTAGCACGGAATATGGTCCACAAGCCATCTTCCTGCCAGTCCATATGCAATATACACGTGATACTGCCGACAACACTAGATTTGGTTTTTTCTTTGCTATAACTCTATTCTTTTGCATTTATATTAGATTGCCATGAAGGAGCTTCGAGAGCGGAAAATACCCTTTACCATAAGACGCTACTTGCCCGATGGAAGGTGAGATTTTTTGTTTTGGAATTGGAATCTTGTTTTTAATTTACTTGCCTCCGCTTTAGTTATCCTAGTGGATTAAACTTTGGGTATAACATTACAGTTATGAAGATTGGGGAGTCGATGAGTTGATTGTGGAAGACTCGTGGAAGAGACAAGTCGGAGGCGATTGATTATGTGTTCTTACTTCTCGAATTTGGTGTGTGGTATGTAAGAGTCGTGATGCTTAGATTCAGTCAGTAAATGTAAAAAAGACGATCTAGAAGGATGTCTTTGGAACCGTGGTAGTAGACTCGTTTTGAACCCTGTTGTGCTTTTCGACATTAACGTAGGTTATAATGGGAGTTTTGACTAGAAATTGGCTATTTTGCATATAACCAAGGTTGTTATTCCTATTTACAAATAGGCTGCTTAAAATCATTATTATAAGCCAACATCTTGTGGGTGGTTTTCAAATTTTAGTTTAATTAAAAAAGAAATCAAGCCATTTTCATTCATACAAGAACACAATAATATCTTAAATCATTTGTGTATTCGCATTAGTGGCACCTAAGAGTTGGGGATCAACTGTAATTTACCATTATATTAATCTATAATTTCTCAAATTTTTAAAGAAATGTTTTGAAATTTTATCAATTTTTAGTCCAAGTCGAGATTGTAATTAATTATTTGATGATTTTTTAAAGCTTCAATCTAAGTGAAGACTGCAACTACTGAATTGAAAAATTAAATCCATAAATGAGAAAATGTATATATTAATTGCACTGAAAACCCAAACCTAAACATTTAAGATTTTAAAATTGCCAACTAACTACTCTTATTTTACTGCTGCCGTTTGATATGGCATGTTTCCATGGTTATTAACATATTGGGTAAATTATAGTTAAGGTCACTAAACTATTTGATTATTTAACTTCAAAAAGTTTTAAAATAGTCACTGCATAATTCAAAAGTTTTTATTTTAGTACTGGGTTATTAAAATCGCTATTGTATGACATTCTATGTTCGTACTATTTGCACCAATTAAAAGCTCTACTTCCTATTCTCTTTTACAATTCTGTTTTTTTCATGGAATTGCTTTGATCATTATGAGTTTACAAATCAAAATCTAAACAGCTTTCTTCTCTAATCTTCGACACAAACTGTTAAATTGACTTAGATTTAAAGTATATTCTCTTACTTATCGATGAGTATTGATCCACAATCGTTGAAATGTTACTTGAAGTTCACTAGTTGAAATTAAAAAAAAAAATTAACAGTGCAGTGACATAAGTACTTCCAAATAATTTTGTGACTTAAATGAAAACATTTAAATAATTCAGTAATCATTTTTTAACTTTTTAAAATTAAGTGACCAAAATATAAACTTAATAATAATTTAATAATCATGGGTGTAATTTACCATTAACATTAATAGAAAGGGTTGTCGGTAAAGATTTTAGATCAGAGCTGACCTTTTACCTCTTTACCTAAAACAGAAAAAGAACAGAAAAACTTGTAAACATGATATTAATAAAGATACCCAGTCTGTTCTCAAGTTCGTTCCATAGATTACACTTGAAATACTTGAAAACTGAAAACCCTTAGAAAGGGAAAATTAAAAGAAAAAAAATCAGTAAATACCTACTTAAGAACAAAAAAAGCTAGTTATGGCACAGTAATACCATATTAGAGAGGCCAAAAAAAAAAATGATTTCAAATATTTTGTACAATGATTTGCCCAAAAGATCCAAACTAGCAGAAAGTCAATGATATGGGGCAAAATTATGTTAGTCATGCCTTCCAGCCATAACCAATATTATAGTCAAGGTCATTGTTAAAAAACCCATTATCCATGAAATCATTAGCTATATCCGGAACTGTATCGTCCTGTGAATGGAGATTCTGAGGCAAATCAGGTTGTCCTCGGTTGAATCTGTTGTCACCACCGGCGGCTAAAGAATTGTCATTTGAAGTGGCTTTGAAACTGTTGCTTTGACTCACTGCAGGCCCTGCAACACATCCAGACATGGTAGAGGTAGCTGTAGCCAGAGCAGAGGTGTTTCTCCCCGCACTTCCATTCTCATTCTGCCCATTCACGGACTGCTGTTGAACTCCCGTGTTGTTATTAGACATCTCCTGTAGAAGTTGTTGGATCATTTGTTGTTGTAAAGCTGGATTTCCTTGAGATGACTGCATGTGGTTCTGTTGGATTAGGTTATTTGCTGTGACGCTTAATGTATGTTGCTGAGCTGGTAACGAGGCAGCAGGCCCTTGGAAACTCGAAGATGGACTCTGGTTAGAGTTATTGAAGGAAGATGAGGCTTCCTGATGAAGTGAGTTAGGGTTTGAATTTATTGAATTTTGCCGAACGAGCAGGTTCTGGTAGTTAGAAAGTGCCAAAGCTGCTTGTGCCGAACCACTTAAAGTTCCTCGACCAGCAGCCATTTGATGGTTGTTGTTTCTCATTGGATTATTGTTTATCCCAGGATTCAATGCAATCAGCTTATTGAGGGTATTCCTGTCAGTTGGCAGACCCCGAACATTTGTCATCTGCTCCATTTCTTGCAGTTTTTGCATTTGGAGTTTGGTCGAAGAGGGATGTCGAGGATAGTTCTTCAAGCCCTCTGCAAATATGGTGTTTACAAAAAACGGGGAATGAGAATAAAAGCTATCCTGTACGACTTACCAATCCAGAGGTCAGAATGGCAAATTGTACGACTTACCAATCGCCCCAGACTTGTTTTCTCGACAAAAATCTATCAGATCTTTCATGCTGTTGACAACCTCAGCAATCTAACAAATAATGCAAAACAAACTATAAAGAAACTAAAAAATATATTTGTTTACCAGAATATCAATGGACTACGTTAAAACCGTACCTGCAAACACCTCACGTATCTTTTCGAAAAACCTAAGTCATTCAGTGACTGTAATTCCAAACTTTTAACAAGCTGTCGTCCAGCTGTTAGGACCCTGAGAGAAAGCAAAAAATGTACTCGTTATAACCTATGCTATTCTTAAAATATATACATACATCCAATTGAAGCTCCTACAACATAAAAAGCTCAAGCTAAAATCAACACTATAATTTGAAGACCCTGCAAAACCACTTTTCTGGGTTGGGTCGCTGTGGCTTAATAGCACCTGAGGAGGGTGAACCATGTAACAAATCAAAAGAACTTCATACTTCCAAGGTTTCTCAAGTGCTCCAATCGAAGAATCAGGATAACATCGTCCACAGGATTTTATAAAAAGAAAAATAATCACATTTATGTGATTAACTCACATATTGCTGTTTGTTTGCAAGTCCTGCTGAGAAACCCCCTCAGCTCCACTTTCAGAAATTGTGCTCTGACATTTTTGTGCCACCTGAACTAACTGGTTTACCTACATAATTTATAATTTTGAGTTTATATCAGGTGTCTTTAAAGAACTTAAACGAAATGGACATATGATCAGGAAAGAGCACAAAGATTTATATAGCAGAAAACATTACATGCAAAAGAAACAGAAGCAGAGTGAGTTTTTGTTTACACAGGCATCATCCATAAGTTAGAGCTAATAAGGCACAAACTTTAGTACCTGAGGTGCAACTAAATGACGAGGAAAAAGTTCTTCATGCCTACGTGCACAAAATTCCCAAGACAATATCTGAAAAACAGAAACAGTTAATAAGCTATTCCCTAGATTGTCGAGAACAGCAGCAAAATGTGAAACAGGTTTTATATTGACCTTTAAGTCCTGAGTGAATATGATACGAAGCTGACCCTCACGAACAACCCGAAGCTGCTCATATACACTCTCCTGAACAGCTCTTCCATACTCCAACATCATTATTCCAGAAGGAAATCTACACTCTCGGGGCATGTCCAAATATAGAAGCTCATCAATTACTCCACTGCCAAATTTGATTTCAGTAAGTCTGGGAAGTACTTCAAAAGTTGCCTCTGTAAACATGAGTAATTAGTTAGTCAAAAATCCAGTATGTGTCTCAGATGCTAAGTTGCAAGGCCATATGTTTTCTAACTAGTCAGACAAAATAAGCGTATCAACAATGGAGTCTACAAGTCCATAGAACGTTAAAAATCACTAGACTTTAGGTGAAGTTGGTTAAATCCATAAGCACGATTCAATAAATGTTCATTTCAAGTCATTGGTACATAATGAAAAGGCATATTCTAGGGCAGTTTTAACTGAAAAAGGAATACCAATTATTCTAAACCCCATAACCCAAAAAGTTCAAGAAATTCCATTTCCATCTTCAGTCCAATATGTCAATATATGGAGAAGGAAAAAATGATATTCTATAATCATAAAAGTCCTAAGATAAAACCAAAAATCAATGAAAAGAAAGTAATTAGTTTACAGTGGTGTGGTACACATTCACTAACATGCACAATCTATAGAACGCTTGTTTCACGTACCCTAATCCTAAAGCGTACTTTTGCTAAATCAACTAACAAGAATATTCACTCTAAAACAAATGGAATGCTCATAAAATCTCTTACCAAACCCCCTTCCAGACTTCGACCCACAAATGTCACACTGCCAAGCATCCTGAAATTTACATGAAAGTAAGAATGTTGCATATTTAGAAGACAAGCATGTAATTCAAGAAGGAAAGTGATGGAGAATTGCTCATCAAAGAATGCATGCAACGTTATCAAATCAGAAAACAAGAAAAAATTCAGTAGAAAAGACTAACTTCGAGAGAGAAAAATAAATTTTCTTGTTTTACAAAGTAGAGAGAAATAAGCACAAATACTGACCATAGCTGCTTGAGGGAAAACACCAAGTGCATGACTCCCGACATTATCATACATTGATAAACACCACTTTTTCTTTGCACGTGGAGAATAATATTCTGCAACAAATTTCCTCCAGTATGCAATGGTATTGTCCTACAAAATCAAGTAGATATAACAGGATTCATACAACTTTGCATCTCAGTTATTACTAAGTTGAAAATGAGTTAAGACTGTAACAAGATAATTGTGCATACGAACATAAATCAGATTTCCGCAAACAAGATAATTGAGCATATGAACACTAGTAGATTCGTACACTAGCTAATAATGAGATAACTTGTTGACTGCAACAACAAAATAATTGTGCATATGAACATAAATCAGATTTCGACAAACAAAATGTAACAGAATTGAAACCTTTGAATAAAACCAATTAATATACAAGATACTTTGGCACAAGATGCAGTATATAAAAAACATTAACTCACTGGTGGCCTTTGCCGTTGGTGATATAAGTATTGCATTAGGCGGCGAGCACATACACCACCATCAAAGGGACGTTTCATTCCAGTTATTTGCTGCATCCCCTGTTGCTGCAATTGCTGCCTCAACTGCAATTGCTGCTGCTGTTGTTGTTGTTGCTGCTGCTGTTGCTGTTGCAAGTGTGCTCTCTGCAATGGTGGCAACGACTGCAAAATTTGTTGCTGTTGTCTAAATCTCTGCTGCTGCATCAAAGCTTGTAATTGAGGGTTTCGACCTTGCAACTGCATGGAATCCTGTCTTTGTAGCAGTTGTTGCAACATCTGCTGCTGCAGAATGTCTTCTTGTTTGATATCCAGCCGAGGCTTCTTCTGCACCTGGGATAAATTACCAGGGTCTTGCAAGAAGGGCCCTGGGACTCGTGGACCCAACGGAACAGAAACTTGCCCAGTTTGTGGCTGTGGCCGGGATGCAGCACTTGAGGCCCCTTGTTTCAGCTGCTGACTCTGTTGCATCTGTTGGACACTTGGGTCTTGATGAGAGCCATGATGGCCTACAGAAGACCCATCAACAACTGATGAACCTGACATGGTTATATTGTTGGAAGAAAACGACATGGGCGAAGCTGGCAAGCGCATATATGAATCTGTATTAATGCTAGCACTTCTCTGTAAGTGGGGACCTCCAGAAAATGCCGAATTTGCATCTGTGACCAAAGAACTTGCCCCAACACTAGGTCCAGAGTTTGCCACACTGTTCAACACCACACTATCTGAAACAGGACCCAGATTAGGAACCCCAGTTCCAGGAATAGAATTAGATGAGTTCTCATAAGGTGAGCTCAAGCGAGAGTTAACTACAGCCTGGGACTGCCCATTTCCTTGGAGGAAAATTCCAGAACTTGAGGAAGATTGGGTTAACCCTCCAGCCATCCGAGAAGGTACCATCGGAGGCACCGCCCCCTGGTGACTGGAGTCTAAATAGCTATCCAGAGCCAGAACTTTCTAATAATAACAAAACACACCCTCAACAATTTGTTGCAGATATCTAAAAACAATGTATGATAGAAAAAACAGATAAGAAATATTAGAGTTCAAATTACATGTGCTTCAACAGTCCAAAGTTACAATTTTTCAAACAGTACCACTCAGATAAATCAATCAGGACTGGAAACACTGAAAAAGAAAACCAAAATGATTCAAAGAATAAATCCCCATAATTTTAACGAAACAAACTTCCTTAACTATCCCCTCGACCATCCCCTCCCCCACACACCCCAAAAAACCCTAATTTTTGGACCCATCTCACTAAAACAAGAATGTATAACTACTAGAACAATAAAATCCTAAAGTTTTTGCATTTTGGAAGTACATAACAGCAATCAAATCGTTCCATTAATCAAAACGAGCTACCAATCAGGTTTCAGTCCTAAATTACTTACATTGAAAATCCCACGGTATAATCAAACTCGAATTAGAAAGATGAACAGTCCCAGTAGAATCAATAGATTAACGATTAATTAAATACTTAATATCAAGATCAAGATATAGCAAGCATGAATCACTTAAAATAAAAACAAATTTTCCAAAAAGAAAAACAGTGGGCTTAACTGGTTTTAGAAATCAAAGCAGAATAAGCTACTTTTAAGTAAATAATAATAATAATAAACAAATAAAGAGAGAATCTACTAACCTTAAAATCGCGAGCTACGAGCTGGGAAAAATATATAAATAAAAGGAGTAAATGTTTTTTTTTTAATTTTATAACTTAATTTAGAAACTGAAAAGAAAGTTGGTAAAGAGGGGATTTTTCCAGGACGCTGTTTATATACCTAGCGGGAATGACAGAGAGAAAGTTACCGGCTGCACCTGTAATTTTGCGGTATGTGACCGAATGTGTCGGTTGTCACAAAGGACACGTGTTTCCTCATGATAGCACGACGAAGTCGGTGTTTAGATCGAGCAGTGGCGACGCGAGTTTGATGGTGGCGTGTCATTGTTTCATTCGTTGATTTAAATGCGGCCGATGATAGATACTGAGGATGATGCCATTTTGGGTAAACTCTTTTGAGGTGATGATCAGTTACGGGCTGACGTTGGATAAATGGATTTTCTTTGATCACAGCTTACGTGAAATTTATCTGATTTCAATAGATTATGATGTGGCGGGCTTTTATTGGTTGTTGAAATCTAGTGTTTTATGAATTGGGAGTATACGATTTTAAGCAGGGGCTTTAAGGTATATTTAGGGTTAAAGATAGGGTAGATTTTGTAGCGCCACGTGTCATGAAGGGTAAATTATGTGTTTGGTCACTGAATTATGTTTAAATTTCTCTTTTTACCATCCAATTATCAAAAGTTATAATATGCATCCACATTATTTTGTCACTCATCCATTAAATTTCATTTTTTTTATCTTAATGAAATAATGATGTGTCATGTTATCTCAATAGTTAATAACTAATTTGTCCTTTGAATTAGAGTAAAAATGTTAATTTGACACTTTTAGAACTTTTTAAACAATAACTCTAAAAAAATTTAATTTTTTTTATAAATACTGTTATACTTTATTTAGACTATGACATGTGTTAGCATGACAAGCTACTTGAGAAGTGCTCATAGCCAACCCTTTGATTCCACCAATGCACCTTGATGACTAGTTGTCCTAAATCCCTTAGTCTCATCGTGGGACCCAAACCACTCGCTCTCTCATCAAGGGCTTAAACCACTCGTATCAAAGAATTGCTCACCCACTTGGCAAATATTCTTGACAAGCACTTGCTCTTCAAGTGTGAACACTCCTCACGTGTGAACAGACCTTTAATGACCATTAGGCCTCACTTGAGTGTAACAACCTCGTACTGTCATAACCGAATGAGGACCACAATGCACATCTTGCACGTACTCTCTAATGATAACTTCTTTACAGTAGCCTACTATGTTACACTAGCAGATAAGATAACCTCCACTATAAAAATCCTCCCAAATAATAGAAAAAAAAAATTAACCTTTCAAGCAACCTTTAAGTACCATTTCTCCTTGTTCCTTCCTCCTTCCTCAATTCTCAATCATCTTCTTGTCTCTTTCCTGCTCTTCACCTTACTAGGTGAACCAACCTCCTTAATATCACCCTTCATCCTCTTTGTTATACATTTTATCAACAAATGTCATACCATTAAAAATTTAAATGAACTTAATGTTGAATGTGTTGTGTAATTTTTTAAACAAAGCTCGTATAAGGTGTGACTTATGTGATGATTATATATGAATAACTTCAAATTGCACTCTTTTGGTACTACTTTGATCAAATTTTGGTACTAGTTTATAAGTTACAATTTTTTCTTTAAAACAATAAAATGTAAATAATCACATTGCTTCTTTTAAATGGTTAAATTTAAAATACCAGACACAAAGATCATTGAAAGAGATTAGGTAAAGGAATATCATGTGAATATCCACGTTGCTCTTAACAAATAAATAAGGGTAAATTATGGTAGATATTATTTAATTATGATTTTTTTATCATTTAATTATAAAAAATTATAAAATATTTCAACTGTTAGTAAATTTATGTTTTAGTCACGTATTTAAGAAAAGTTACAAAATAGTTACTCAATTATTTAATTTTATCTTTTTGAATTATCGACTGGCTAACGTAAAAAGAGAAACACCTAAAAACTCAAAATAGTTAGATAACTAGAAAAAGACAAAATTGAATAGTTGAGTAACAAAAAAAATACTAATTATTGGATTACCATATTGTAATTTTTCATAGTTGAGTGAATATTAGTGTAATGACGCAATAAATAAACATAGGTTTAAATACGGAATGAATCTTCAAACTATATCAAATTTCTCACTTAAATACTTAAAAGTTTTTGGTCAAAACTGTTAATTTTGTCTTATTTTATCCCAAATCACAACATCAACCAATAAAAATTTAGATGTGGAACATTTTTATTAGATGTAATACACCTTTTTTTTGACAAAAAGTGACGAAATTGATAATTTAAATGCTACATTTAATGAAAAAAAACTTTAAACACCCAAATAAAAATGGTAAATATATCTTAATAATAATTTTTTTCTTAAAAATTTATAATTTAAATTCGATTAAAAAAGCCTTCTCGCTTCGTCCATATTATCAACTTGGTATTGAATTTGATCTGAATCAGAACTTGTACAAGTAATATCGTGAGTTAATTTAAATTTATTTAAAATTGAGTTTAAATAGAATATTAAAAATATATTTTATCAATATGAAATATTTTTAATATAAAATCGTGGGTCAATCAAAGCCTACCTAATTGGGATTTAGATAAGAAGCAAAGAAAATTTTCAATTGCGCCAAACTGAAGCAGAGATTTGTCAAATCGTTGATACGAAAAGAGGGTGCAATCGCATGACTTGGAACAAGAATAAGGTCTGTGCTGCTTGTGACTTGTGAGCCATGGCATTGACCAAGCCCCACTACCCCTTCTCTGTGCCGTGTAATTGCCTCTTTGATTTGAAAGCCTACTGTGCAATGTCCCATTTTCCATGGTCCTCACTGATTGTTTTATTGTAAAACTACGAGAAGTATTACATTTTATCTCTTTAATTAAATTAATTTTTATATGTTAGCTTAAATAGTAAATTGACTATTTTTATTTAAAATTTTATTTATTTTTATTATTAAAAATTGATTTAGTTAATGAAATAACTAAAAAATTACACGTTGTGCTTACATATAAAAAGTAAATTTTAACAGTAAAAATGAATGAAATTTTTAATTGGAAGGACTAGTTTACTCATTTGTCTAATATATAGAGATTAATTTACCCATTTTTGAATAAAAGGGACAAATTGTAATTTAAATCCTAGTATAAGAGCTTCCATGATACTTTTACTGTGATTTTTTTTAATCGATAAAAATTAACATTAATAGTTAATTTAGATTTGAGTATTCATATTTGAATTTCATCAAACATAATTGTTATGTATTAGTCTCTAGTCCTATAATGGAGAATAATCATAGGTGGATTATATTGTATCGGTATTTATAAAAAAAAAATTATATATATTATTGATGAAAAATTGGACCAATAAGATAGCTGGATTGATTCAATCAAAATGGGTAATCCGTCCAGTTTGGTGCATTCTCAACTAATAAATCAGTATGCTTCAATCAATAAATAGATGGGATTTTTATTGATACATTAAAAAAATCGGAATTAACATTATAAAAATACTGTTTTATAAGCAATAAAATGTGGTTTCTAATATTTTATTAATATACTAAATATTATACCATTAAATTAAGAATAATTATTTTATACATATATTCGTGAAACTTCAAAAATGATTAATAATGTGACAAATATTTTTTATTTATATATTAAATTATTATTTTTACTGTATTAATAGGATATTTGTCGCACTTAAATGTGAGTTTAAAAACTTCTACCAACTGTCTATAGGATAATTGTTATTAAACCAAATATATATATATATATTATTTTTCATACTATTGGCTTAATATTATAAACGTTAGGTCACATAATTAAAGATACCGATATATCAATTCTATTATTCTATAGATCTCTTTTATCATTTAATTATTTAGTGGTTAGATATTCACTTTCCAAATTAAATAAATTGTTAAAATAATAGATAATATAGAGACCTCCTACCACCCAATTTTATTTTTTATTTTTGGATTATTTGAAAAGTAATAAAATTAATGAAAATTACGATTATTGAACATGTGAAATTTGTGTTTTGCTTTCTTTTAAAAACAAAAAACTAAATAAAAAGCCTATGAATTCTTACAATTACTTTAAATTTAAGAGTTTTTATTTATATTTTAAATATTAATATTTACTGTTTTTATTTTAAATTTAATCTTTATCAATTAATTATTGGTGTAATGGTTGCTTTTAAGTATTTGATGACATTTGGTAAATTATTAAAAAATTAAATAAACTAAAATTTAATATTTTTATTGAGTTAATTTATTAAACATATTTAATAATTCACAATAATAAAAATAAATGAGATTTTTTTTTCAATGAAAGAGTGTGAAAAATGACAAATAGATAAAGAAGCTACCTACTTTTTCATATAGAATTTTTCAATTCTTTTTTTTTTATTTCTTTTAACATTATCTTTTAAATATTTTACCTTTAAAATTCTAAAATTGTATTTATCAAACAATCTAATCATATTATATACAGGGGCAAAGCTAGAAATTTTTTTAAGGGGGCCGGATGAAATTTTAATTTTTTATAGTTTATATTTTTATAACTTGTAAAGGATTAAATCGAATTTTTATAATTTTAGGGGGGCCAAAGTACAATTTTACATTTATTACTTTAAAATTTTTAAAAAATTCTAAGGACCTAAAATATAATTTTAAATTTTAGGGGATTGAGGCCCATGCAAACCCCTGACTTCGCCCCTGATTATATAATAACAAATATATTTTACAATTTAAATTTAATAATTATCAAATATTCAAATTTAAATCTAGACAACTCTTAAAAAGACACAATATTCGAACTAGATTTAACTGTTTCATACAATTATTTAATTTTTTATAATTTGATATTGTTTCACAGACATGTAAAATTGTGAAAATAAATACCTTTCCTTTAAAAACAAGACATTTTCCCGTTCAAAAAAAAAAAGAAAAGATTCTGGTATCGTAAGGAACCAAATCCGAAACATACTATATACGTATACTATTTAACGACAATATTTAAATGATTGCAATGTCGGATTACAAGACATGCGCCATGTCCACTGTTGGACCATTGCTAAAGATCAACGGCTATGATGCTCTTATAAATCTATCAATGATCATCATGACGATTATACATTCTCACCAGATGTACGTTTTTCAATGGCAAGTATATACCAAATGTCTATCTCCCACCAAGATATAATAATTGGGGTTTCTCTCTCTCTCTTTAGTAATTGTATTTTAGAATGATATATTTACATAAATACTAATTTTTAATTAAGTGGCATTATCTAATTTATTTATTTAATATAAATTTTTTAAAAAAATGTTGTGACATCTTAATGCATCGGAAATTGGATTGGAGTAAAAATAGAATTACAATTTTCTCTTGCCACATGGACAAAAAAGACTCAAAAAAAAAATGTTGGGAACAAATGCTTTGTTCATCCCCATTACCCCGAATTTTTAATGTTATTTGGTCGGTTTCCTGTCCCCTATAAAGTATGCCCCAATAAACTATGTATTATTTCGAAAAAAGAAAAAACTCCATGTGTTTATGCTAATAAAATATAAGCATCTTTCATATATATATATAAGCAATGAAAATTTTTAGTTTTACGAAAGAAAATTATAACATGTATTTTTTTTTAAATGCATCCAAGGGCACTTAACGTTTTGTTAATTAACTTATAAAACATAAAAAATTAGTAAATTTAATTACTTAAAAAATAAATTTTACATCTATGCATTGTTATTTAATATGCCATGCATGCATTATTCAATATGAATATAATGAGATATACAACTTAAAATGTATATGACATATCATAGCCGCATATTTATGTTTTACATAAAATAAAATAAAATATATAAATATGATACAAATATATGTAAAAAGGGATAAAAGAAAAGAAGGGTAATAAATTTTTTTAATTCGAACTCTAATATTTTTTTGTGAATTTTAATTGTTTGTTGGATTTTAAAGTTTGAATTTGAGTTTTTTAATAAAAAATATAACATATTTTACTATTACATGTGTTATGCAGTGATAATAATTTATAATTTATATCTTATTATATAATAATTCGACTTAAAATCCAAGGCGAGGTTTGACCCAGGGACCCGAGGATGGGATCCTCCTCATGCCTCTATTTAGGGACCTTCTTCCCACTTTTTCCAGGGCTCTTCCGATCTTTCTATTTCTGTTGATAAATTGTATCTAATAATCTGAGATGTTTTTTTACTTCAACAAGGAATTGCCAAATCTGGTTACGACCAACAACTATCAAACTGGTTTTGGATTTGGTAGTGTTTTTCTCTTGCGGATTAAGCCAAGTGAGTTTTGGTGAAATTTTGTCCAATTCATTGACAAGGCAACCCCCCCTAAGAAACGCTACGTTAAAGTTTCTTCCCTTTTTTTTTTTTTGGTTAAACAGCACCAAATGAACTGCTTTTAAATAATGCTCCACATTTTAATTTAATTTAAATTTTAAAATAATGTAATTAAATTATCAAAATATTAACATCATTAATTAAATTGTAAATATATTTTAACCTATGATATAAACAAATTAGATATAACATGTTAAAAAAAAATGACCTCCTTAAATTTATAGACACTATTTATATATATGTGTTTAAAATTTTAATCAACATCAAAGTGAATTTGGAAAATATTTTAGGACACCTATATTATGTTTATATTCGTAATACTTTGTTATTTTTTTATTAGTAATTTAGTTGTTTTTTCGTTGACATTATTGGATCTGGCAGTAATTAGTATAATTATTACTCATAGTAAATCTAGTGAGTGCCACACGTGTAGGAAGTTACCTGCAAAACGGACAAGCATGTGGCTGTCTTTCTCCGTGAATCGTCGCCTAAATGACACGTGTCTAACATCTTATCCTACATAATTATCAGTTCAATGATTGGATTTATCACGAATTCACCGATATATCCCTCAACTCATATGTGTCCATTCATCAGCATTTAAGCCCGTACTTATATTAGTAAACCCTGTCGCACTAGAGTATTACGTCCCAAAGAGGCAATAGAGTTCGGTGAACATTTCTTAACGCAGTTAAGCGGTGGATTAGTACTTTTATTATTTTATGAATTTTTTAATTATATTATAAATTTTTTACAAATAAAAAAAATCTATTAACATATATTTTTTATTTTATGTTGCTAAAAGTAAGAAGATGAGAAAAGGTCCTTATAAATTTATAATTATAAATGTATCCTCATAAATTAGATAATCGTTTTTAATATTAATTTAAAATTTTGAGAAGTAAAATAATTTTAAATTTTAATGAAGAATATTACTACATATTTAATAATTTTTTTTAAATTTAAGATGATCAGTTAAACAGTTTGCCAAAACGTTAAATTTATCTAATGTCACACATTTATTATTATTATTTTTACACAAATTTATAATTGTTTGATTTAATTATATTAATTCCATATATTTGTACAAGTAATGTATGTTGAATAAATAAAAATCTTTTTTTATTTATTTAAAAATAATATTTATTAAATATAGATCAAAAATTTTATTCCAATGATATAATATAAATATGAAACCTATTTTAGAATTAGATAAACTATAATTAAGGTTACTAAATTATTAGTAAACTTATGTTTGATTGCTTAACTTTAAAAAGTTACAAAATGGTCATTGAATTTTTTAAAAGTTTTCATTTAAGTTACTGTATTATTAAAATTGTTGTTGTATAGCATTCTCAGTTCACATCACTTATACTAATCAAAAGCTCTACTCCTTTTTTCTTTTACAGTTTAGTGTTTTTAAAAAAAAAAAACTTTGAAAGTCTAAATCTAAAAACCAAAATCAAAAAAACTTTATTCTCTGATATTTGAAATTGGTCATCAGATCGACTTAGATATAAAATATGTTATTCTACTTGTTAATAAATATCGATCTATTCTACCATTTGTCAAAATAATTATTTGGAGCTTGCTAATCAGACTTAAAAAAATTTAATAATCTAATGACTTAAAAATAAAAACTATCTAATAATTCAATAATAATTTTATAAAACTTTTTAAATTTGAGTGCTCAAAACATAAACTTAGTGATAGTTTAATAATATAATTTACCCTTTCAAAGTTTTACATATATAGAAATATGTAAAAAATGTAAATATTAATATAATCACATCTCTCTATATATAGTTTCTTAAGTTAGAAAAACACAACTACTACATGGTTAGCTGTCCACTGGTTTTTTTTTTTCATCTTTTTTTCCTTTTATTCCACCAGTTTTCCCCAGATTTTATTTTCTCTTAGCTTATATTTTTCTTCCCCCACCGTTTTGACATTTGAAAATTTTCCGGGACTTTATTTCCTTTGACGAAAGTCCCAGATTCTTAAAACACATTTCTCTTGGTAGAGATCTGGGGTTAAGGTTTTTGCTCTGTTTTAGTCAACGATCTGGGGAGTTCAGTTTGGTCTGGTTTTTTCTTACAGCTAAAGAATCAAAGGATTCTTTTTATTTTCTTGCCTTTGGTAAGACACCATTGGAGAGAGAGTGAAAAACAACAACAACACGAAGACGAAGACGACGAGTTTCAGTTCAGTTTCTTTTTATATTCCTTAAAGCTTTTATCTTTGTATATAATACACGCGTGAACCTAGGAATTTTACTCGTGCAATGCTGCGAGCAGACTCAGTGAGTCTTACGCTTTGTCTGAAAAATGCGTTTCTCCATGATTTCTGAAACACAGGTCGTTCATTTTCAATCTATATAGAGATATAAAACCTTACCCTCCATACATATTTTTTTCTTCGTTTCTTTTTTCTTTTTTTTTTTGTTGTTGTTGTTGTTGTATAGTATAAAAAAATGATGAGAATGAAGACTAAACCGACGGCAGCAACCTTTAACGGCGGATGTGAACCGGTTGCACGTGAATGGGAACTTAGACCCGGAGGTATGTTAGTACAAAAACGACACCCAGATTCCGATCAAATCACGATCCCACCGGCGCCGACTATTAGAGTTAAAGTCAAATACGGCTCTATTTACCATCAAATCAACATCAATTCTCAAGCTACATTCGGTAAAAGAAAATCGCACTTCTTTTTCATCATAAAAAATGGTTTTTTTATTAATTACAGTGAATTAATTATAAAAAACACTTTCTTTCTTTTTTTGGTTTTTTTGCAGGGGAATTAAAGAAAATGTTAACGGGACCAACGGGATTACACCATAAAGATCAAAAGCTAATATACAAAGATAAAGAGAGGGATTCGAATGTGTTTTTGGATATGGTGGGTGTTAAAGATAAATCGAAAATGGTTTTAATGGAAGACCCAATTAGTCAAGAAAAGAGATTAATGGAGATGAGGAAAAATGCTAAAATGGAGAAAGCTTCTAAATCCATATCTGAAATTAGCTTTGAAGTTGATAGGCTTGCTGGCCAGGTAATTTTCTTTTTGGGAGATTATGTTGTGTGTGTGTGTGTGTGTGTGTGTTTTTTTTTGTGGGTTTTGATTTATGGTGGAAATTATTTTGTAGGTTTCAGCATATGAATCGATTATTTCAAAAGGTGGGAAAGTAAATGAGAAAGATGTGGTTAATTTGATTGAGCTGTTGATGAACCAGTTGCTTAAATTAGATGGGATTATGGCTGATGGTGATGTTAAATTGCAGAGGAAAATGCAGGTAAATTATAAAAAAAAGATATCCCAATCTCTTTTTCTTTTTTATTTTTATAAAACCCCTCGACTTAGCCGATTAGGCATCGGCTTGTTGGTTAGGCGAAAACTTTTTTAGGTTTTTATGTATTTAGTTTCGAGTTTTACTATACATAATTATGTTACGTATTTTATGTTAATTTGTTTTAGGCAAAAATATTATGAAAGTCTTGTATTTTATGTTAGATTTTATTTTATTTTTTAACTCAAAAATAAAAAAATTAATTTTTATATATTAGATCGAATAATAAATTAGTCTTTTCTATTAAAAATTTATCAATTTTTACTATTAAAAATTAATGTGATGCGCATACTTCATGTAACAATTTTAAATCCTAGAAATGAAAAACATTTAATAGAAAGACTAATTTACTCATTGATCTAACGTATTTAGATTAATTTATCTATTTTTTTAATAGATGTGACAAAATACTATCTTACTTTTAATATAAAAACTTCCATTATACTTTTATCTTTCATTTTACATTTCAATTGATTTGACATAAATTTATACTTACAAATGTATTGAATTACTTTTTTTTTCTTAAAACAAAAAACCTAAAAACTTACAACCCAAAATCATTGGATATGTTGATGAAGGTGAGAAGGGTTCAAAAATATGTTGAAACATTGGACATGTTGAAGATTAAAAACTCTATGCCTGACAACAATGGAGGAGGTGAAATGGAAATGCAATCTCAACACAAGCATACCAACGGGCAAAGAGTAGCCCCAATCCAAGAACGCTACTATAATCAGCAACAGCAACAATCGTCGGCAGCGGATGGGGTGGTAGTGACGACAAAATGGGAGACATTTGATTCATTCCCAGCATTAGTGCCTGTCCCCTCGACATCTACATCAACTGCCAATAATTCAATCTCTCCGCCGAAGTTCCCTTGGGAATTCTTTGACTAAAGCAAATGCCATTTTTATTGTTTGTGTGTGTGTGGATGTGCTTTAGTGTTTGCCATGTGATCTTATTGTTTTCTTCTTCATTCTTTTACGTAGTTAGATTTTGTTGGACAAAGCCCCCTTATGCTTTGAACATATCATTTTATTAGTCTGAATGGGGAAATAAATACGGGGGCTTCCACTATAGTCAAATTCTACATTTTGTTTATTCTTGTCCGTTGCAATTTGTATTCTCCTAAATTTAATGGTCGCAAACAACTATATATGTTTTTTATGTTACTTGTGCTCTTCATATTTCTTTTATTTGCATTCTACATTATTTAAATTTTTTTTTTTTGAATATTACATATACGTGATAGATTTAAGTTAAAATAAATCTAAATTAAGAAACTACACATAATAATATGATTTACATAATGTAAAATTTAGATTTAAAATCTTAAAATTTGCGGATTTTAACCTTGTTTAGTGAAGGTCTTATTGATAAAAATATAGATAATATTTAAATATTTAATGGAATTATACAAAAAATTTAATTTTTAAATAAACTATAATCACTTCCTACTTGACTATAGTTTTATTATCATCATTTATTGTATATGTGAAAATGTTATATTTATCTAATATTTATAGTGATATTAGTTTCTTTTGTTATTTTTAATTACAAATTAGAAATAAGCACTATTTCATAAAAAAATACCCATATTAATTTTAATTAATCACTTTGCTAATAAAAATAAATAAATCAAAGACTATTCTAAACGGTGTGACCAAAGATGAATTAAAGGGGTAGACAAGGGCTTTGGCTCTCTAAAAATAGAAAAATCGTTATACAACCCTTTAAGATATGTTTAAATTATAATTTAATAATGATCAAATTACACTTTGATCCCAAAAATAATTTTTTTTTCTTGAATTCCTTAAAAATAATATAATCGTAAATTAATCGATAACAAATATATATTTTCACTTCTAAAAACATTTGAAAAAAAATTAATGTTCATATGTTTATACCTTGCTTATAGTGGGGACAATATCTACATTAAAACAGACACAAAAAGGGGAATTTCCAATGATAGGAAGCCAAGTATCACAAAAAAAAAAAAAAAGTTAAAAGGAAATGATTGGGTTGAATGTTAAGAAGTAGGGATATCATTGTTTTTCTTTACAAATGTCAAGTGATTCCAAATTCAGAAAATTAGAAATGTAGTATAAAAACCTTCCATGTTTGATAGATTTGGTCCAATGGGTTGGTTTAATTTTAAAGGCTATATATAATGTACCTTTTACCTACTCAATATAAAGTAAAAGAAGCAAAGGGACCACATTGTAAATGAGATTGAGTAAAGAGTAAGGTCACTTAGTTTTCATTTGCCTTCTTTTGCTTTGTTAAAAAAAAAACATGATATATGATGATGATTATCATCATTATTATTGTTATGTATCCTTTTGTATTGTTGAATGAGAAAGGACTAGAAATTACTTTTTTTTATCTAATTTATTTATGTTTGGGGCTTGGAAAAGGGTTAGAATCAGAAGGACCTACTAAAATTAGATTAGTTCCAACCTACCAAAAATGCTGCTAAACTTTGAAATATATGTATAGATGATTAAATATTCAAATTAGATTTATTAATTGATTTGATTTCATTGAAAACTTATTAAATGCATATAAATAGAATTAAAGAATCAATAAATCGATAAAAACCTTAGAGATCAACCCAAGTTAACCTTCATCCCCTCTTTTTTTTTATTAACTAACTCCTGAATAAATTTAAAAAAAATCCATACATTTACATAATGTGAGACTTGTATTTAAGACTTTAAATTTTTTAGAATTCTCAACCTTGTCGTTTAGTCAAAAACTTGTTTGCTGATTGATGTAAATTGTTAATTTAATAGGATATACTATAAAATTCATCATTCAATAAAAAGTTGATTAAGATGGTAAACATAATTTTAAATAATTTTAAAGTTTTCATTTTTTGTGATGGTATAATGTCAAACTTAGGCATCAACATTTACATTTTTGTCAAATTGACTCTTATTCTTTTATTTAAACTAAATTTGATTTTTAACATTTTAAAAAGACTTATGTTAGCATGAAGTGCATGTGCACTATTATGCGGGTTGGGTTGCTCAACTAACATCTTTAAGAAAATGGTATTTTAGTTAACATTTTTTGTTAAAAAAATAATTCTACTCTTTTTAAAAAGTTAAAGGTCAAATTTAATTCAAGAAAATAATAAAAATTAAATTGACAAAGGATATAAATATTAAACATTAAATTTAACGATTTATCTTTTTTAATTAATAAGATTTCACCATTTAATCTATTAAACACAGTAGCATTAAAATAAATATTATATTAAATTCAATATATAAATTTTTTAAAATGAATATACATATTAAAAAAAATCAAATTTAAGATAATTAAATTCTTCCTAATTAAGCCATTATACCAAACCTATAGATATTAGAAACAATATCATATATATTTCTGACTTCTCCCATAAAAAATTTCTCCCTTTTTACATCAAATTATTTTCAATCCAACATAGAAACAAAAACCCTAAATAATAATAATAATTGATAAAGTGCTCAACAATGGAAAGGTATAGAGAAAAAGAGAATGGTTATTTTAGATGGTTGATTCACTTTGTTGGGGCGGAGAGCCAAAAGTTATGGAAAATAAAGGTAGAGAGAGTTTGCAGATTGAATATAGAACAAGTATAGGCTAGGTATTCTTGAAAAGTCTATCTTTTCTTCAATTTTTTTGAGGTATTTATAGGTAGGGATGGTGTTATGTGTTGGACTTACCATTTAGTCATTATTATAGAGCTCGTAGGAGCAATATTTTCAATGGCACAAAGATGTTTGTGACATGACATATCCTATCATTTATTTTAACTATAACGGAATAAAATAGTTTAACCCACGTGATATTTGGTGACCAAACGACTCCACATTCCCAATAAAAGATCAGGTCATCCATTTTCCGAATAATTCTTTTGAGAGAGTAAATTCATAGGCAACCAGTTGAGTTGCTAATGGGAGGCTTATTATTCAAATATCTTTTTAAACTTACCAGTATTGTATAATAATAAATTGTGAGGAAGAAAGTTGAGATCAAGCAAATCATTTGAGCTTGAACGACGTTGACATGTCTGGTTAGCATTACAAGTTATTAAAATAAATAAAATAAAAATGGAAAAGAGGTGGTCATCTAACATCCAATTTAAATAATTATAGGTTGTTTAAATTAAAAAGAAAAAAAAGAGTTAGCATTCAATATTTTTGTTTAGTAGCAGAGAAAAATCAATAATTGCTTGCAAAATATGAATATATTTAGTCAAATATTATTTTATTTAATAAAAAGATTAGTTGTCCCTCATAATTGATAAAGCATCGGCCATCAGGCAGATACGTCCCTTAATGCACATAATAATAATTCAATCATATATATCTTTTCACTACACATTTTGTATGTTTAATTTGCCATTCTTCTGAAAATTTTGTGTGCTTAAATTGTCAAATTTGTGATGCCATTAATAAACAATTATATTAACGTATTATGGAGGTTTAGGAGTTGAATTTTTTTTTTTATCTTCTTTACTTAAAAATAGATAAATTACTATGTCATAATAAAATATACGTGACACATTATATATTATTATTTAATTATTCTATCAATAATATTAGTTTTTAATAATAAAAATTGATAAAATTTTTAATAAAATTTTATATAACATATAAAGAATAATTTATTTATTTTTTAAATAAAATAAATAAATATAATTTAATACTTTTAGAAACTATCAACACTAATCATCATCAAAATAATTATTCTAATAATTTTGATTTATTGCATCAATTTTCTTTTAGAAAAAAAAAGTAAGCTACTGACAGTAACTGAGGACTGAAGTCCCAAGATAAATTAATTGATTGAGACTATGAGAGTTGTGGAACTGTACTATATTGTTCCATCACCGCTAATGTTGTTGGACTTACATGTAATATAAACATCATATATTTTAAAATTACGTAAATTTTAATATGTTAAAATGTATTATATTTTTTTTATTAGTTGAAAAGGAATTATAAATAATTTTAAATATTATATTAAAAAATATTATAAATGATATATCTTAAAAAAAGAAAATATAATTAGTGTTTGAAAGCAAAGGTAAAAGTAAAATTGAAGTCACAATTTTTCTTTGATGCAAATCTTAAAATAACGTGTTTTAAATGTCCTTGATGTCTGTATTTTCAAAATTATTACAATAATAATAATATCAATTAAACTAAAATTTAGTCCACAAGTGAAAATATTTTTGTGCATTGAATTTTCTTGCAAAAAAAAAAAGGCTAGAGAATGCAGGCAATCGGTCCGTGGCTCTGCTCTAATTAAGCCAGAAAACAACTACTTAAACGGCAAGATGCCCACTTCGTATATTCCATGTGGGATATCTGCTCTATTTCTTGAATTTCGCTAAGCCCGTTGTTCGTTTTGTTTAGATTTTTAGTTGGGCACGCAAAGCCCAAGAGACGTTTCATAAGCCTAGCAATTTATTTATATTACTTTTTAGGTTATACTCATATTTAAGGCAATATATTTGGTTATAAAAATATTAATTCATTCGTGTATCTTTTTGCATTATAATAAAATTTCTTAATTGCTCTGACTGAATCATAGTTCTGTCCATAATAATGAGGGTTTCAACGTTTTTAAGCATATAATTTCTTTTGCTTTAGGAATTCAAAGTGATTATGCATTGAATTTGGTGTTTCCAATTTAGTAACACCAACTTAATCTGTGAAAGTATGATAATACCAAAATCATTATATCAAAATACCCATTTTCATATTTTTTATTATTACGAGAGGAAGTCTGAGCTTATGTTGTGTAGGTATCAAACGAGACTTTTAATTAATATTTTTAGAATTGAATTGACGTTATTAATTAAAAAATATTATAAAATTATAAAATTTCTGGATCCGATTCAATTTAACCATTACTAACTCTATTCTTGCCTCCACCCACTATCATTCGACTTCTGATCAATAACTTGCTCTTATTTTATCCATAATTACTTTTAAATATATAAATATTTTCATCCACCCCAGACTTTTTTCGCTATTACAAATTGCATGCTCTTCCATAAGGAAAATCCTTTTTCAGTATCTTTAGTGTTGTTTATCTTTAGCTTTTAATTTGAGATTGATGTTAGTTAATTTCATTTTTCTCGTGGATATACTTTAAAAAAAGGCTGCTGATTCGATCTTTAAGACACTATTCATATAAAGTTAAAAGCCATGATTTAAGAAATTTAAAAGGAAAGCAAAAAAAGTGTAATTGTCAAATATTTATATCCTATTTTTGTGCATAAAATGGTGTCATCATAAAGGCTCACTAAATCTAACAACTATAAAAATAATAAGGAGTGAAGTTTGGCCCAACTCAGCTTTAATCCTATTCATATTAAAACCAACATTTTTCCTTCCACATTTCACACTTGATAACAACAGCCACCAATGGATAAAAAAGTTAGTATTCTAGAAAAGGGACTAAATCTAAACTTTATATTGTTTATATTCATCCTTGAAATTTTTGGGTTCATATTAATCCCCAAATTTGTTTTTTTTTAATTTTAAAGTTAATTTTCAAACTTATACTTAATGAAAAAAATGATGATCTAACGTGTTTCAATTACGACATCACTTAACTTTTACGCATTATAAAATCTTCTATTTTAAGTTAAATTCATTGTATGAAGTTGAATAGCAATTGAACGTAGAATAAAAAAATATTATAACTTTTTATTTTTATTCTTCATCGTTATTAGTACCTTTTTGAAATATATAAATAAAGTGATCCCTACTTTTAAGGGGGGAGTTCAAAGTTGACTCGGATTCGTAGCCCAGTGAGCAGCCAAAGGTGTCTCACAAATGCAAGATGATGGAGCCATGCCAACGTTCCCGGGTTTGCCAAATACCCATCCTCGCCTTTGTCTCCATAAAAGGGCGCCACCGTCTCTGCTGTCGCCATTATCCCCCCCACCCCTACTATTATTCCTTTATCTCTCTATACAATATTCTTTTTTACTGGGCGGTGCTCCATTCTCTGAAAATGACCCTTTGTTTTCTTTATTTTCTGGAAATTCAACCTCTAAAGTGGTGCTTTGAATGGAAGCAATGCATCATCGGATCAGGGATTTATTTGTAGTTATCGCCCTCAATAGTGTTAAGATAATGTCACCTCATCTACTACTATCTTATTTATTTATATATAGAGAGATAAGTCATGGCAGCCTTTTTTGCTTTTCAACAGTTGAAAAGGTAGAAAAGAATACTTTTGCTTGGCTATACTCCCTTTTTTTTTTTTTATGTGGAATATGTGGATCTTATACCACTTACAGGATTCTATTTCGATGAAACGAATAACTATGGGGCACAGCACACACAACTTGGTTGCTAATTTCATGGAAGCCTTTTGGAATTTATAATTTACTCATTGGTTTTTATATATATTGACAAGGGATAGGGGTATCGCGGGGCAAAGTTAAAATGAAAATTTTTTATGGCGATAAATATTAAATTATATATTAATTTTAATTTGGTGTGTTTGTATGGATTAAATTTTAATTCCGGTGTAATTGTAAATTGTATGAAAATTTATGTATAATTTTAGTATTTATCTCTTTTTTATTCTCTAAAACTCATACACTATTTCCCAGATTTATAACTATCCTTTAAATATGTGTGACGTCTCATATATCGCCTTAATTAATGTTTTATGATTACTTAGGTTTAATTTTTAATTAATTGATGACAACCAAATAAAATTTTGAAATTTTTCATAATAAATTTTTTATCTTTACATATATACTAGATTTTATTCCATTGATTTTAGTTTGAATATAATAAAGAATAATGTTATATATTTAGTAATTATATTATGTGTAACCCTAGAAGATAAGTCATCAAGCTACGACGTGCATTGAACAATGAAACTACACTCTAGGTTTAGGATTGAATAAATGATGCTATAAAAAAAATTAAAGTCCAAAAAACATTTTAATTTTTATTGTATTCTTTTTCATTTAAAATATATATTATAATGTATGGTTAAAATTGGATTATAAATTTTTTTAAAATATTTTAAATTATAAATTTTAGGTAGAAGTATTATGAAACTTCTATATTAAGAGTCGAATTGTATTTAGTCTTTCTACTAAAAAAAGGATAAATTAATCATTGTATATTAAATAAAGAGTAAATCAATCATTTTGTTAAAAACCATTTATTTTTACCGTTAAAAATTTGTATTTACATATCAACATGAGATATACTGTCTGGTATTTCATCAACCATGCCAGTTTTTAACTTTTGAAATTGATTGATTTTTAAACAATAAAACAACCGTGTGACTCCTGTTTTCTGTTTTCACCTTACTTTTTTGTTTTGCTTTGAATTAATCTCAACTTATTTTCAAATTTATTTTAGAGTCATAGAACTTTAATTTAAGCCTTATTTTTATATGAATAACATGATTATTGATTGAGTATATATTAATAATTATTTAAAGATAAATTTTAAATTGAAATAATATGTATTTATTTTGTTAATCATTGTAATATCCTATATAACTCTAATCCGATAACAATGAGAAGCGATGTTACATTCTTTCACCAATGTATATAAAATTCGCATGGTTTGCGATCCCAAAAAAGGCATAAACCTTGATAAATTGCAGGAAAAATGATCCATATGCATTATTTTAATGTGAGGATAAAAGAATTTGTTCCCTGAAAGAGATGATTAAGAAGAAAGAATGAGATCCCCGAGGCCGAAAAAGAGAGCAAAAAGAAATACATTTATGTTGACACGGAATTACGGCCCCATTATTCAAACATCACTATTCTATATTAGCCCACAGTAGTCTACCTTTTTCTCAAACGGTTTATACACTTTATATTTTACATTTATTATATAAAGTATATATACAGTTAGTTATATACCCAACAAGTATCCCGAACCAGGTTTGGTCTCTCTCAACCCAACAGTTTTGTTACTATGGCTGTCTTGTCTCCTTGACTCACTGCCATTTTGTATATATATATATATGCATTTATTTCTCTTATAGTTTATTGAGATATAAAATGCATATGATACGTTGGTGAATCGAGGTTTATACGTATATATAAAATTTTTATTTTTAATTTAATTGTATTATTTAAATAAATAAATAAATTTATATTAACGTAAAGTAGTGTTAATTTAATAATATTTTTAATAATTTATAAAAATTAAATTAAATTAAAATTTTGTATATAAAATTTTACAAAATCAAAATTAATATATATTAAATAAAAATTTATCGATAATTTTAACATTTATCCAAAAGAAGACGTAGCTTTATTTAAATGGGGATTTTTTTGTATAATATTCCAACTCATGAGAGCATCACTCTGATAAGTTCGATTGACTTCCATTACAAAAGGATTCTGCAAGTGGCGCCACTGCCACCCTTCATCTGAATATGTTCCTTTACTTATCACCCCAAAGATTCTGCTTCAATATATTATTCAAGTTTTACAATTTTTTTTCGTATCTATCTTATTTTTATCTAATTGAGTATTTATAGTTGATAAAAGTTATATATTTTAGTATTTAAAAATAAAAATATTAAATTTTAATGTTAAATTCAAATTTGAGAGTTGATTTGATAAAAATTAATTGATAATATCATTAGCTTTGAATTTTTTATGCTTTTGCTAATAGAATAAATTTACAATTAATTATGAATTTATTTAATTTTATGTTTAATTTGTTAAATAGAAGATGATCGTTTAATTTAAGTTTTTAGATTGATTTAATAAAGATTAATTGTTAATATTATTAAATAATTATAAATTTTCATCGAATGAATTCTAAAACACGAATTAAATACTAAAAGTGTATAATTTTAAACAAAAAATAATATAAATATTATTTTAAAAAAAGTATCAAATTCATACATTAAGCCAACAATTAAATTATCCAAAAAGAAATTAATACTAGTTTCATGCCACTATCTTTGGTTCAACTCTATTTTTTTTTTAATATTAGCTAAGGGGATGTGAAAGTATTTTATTCTTTTAACAGGGAGTTAAGTGAGTATACTAAAATAATAGTAAAAATTTGCTTCAATTTAGTCCTTTTAAGCTTTACATGAATCATGCCTCATTGGACCGTGTCTCTGCTCCTGCATCATGCAGTTAACTCAAGGAACACTGCCTCTTCATGCGTTTCAAATTCATTCAACCAAAACCATTAATTATTAGTTTTTGGTTCATCCTTTTGCAATACATTCAAAGGACCTAAACTATGTCCACAGTACTACAAACAGAGTACATTAAAAAATATATAGGGTAAATTAGGGTATAATTGAGTTGAATTTGAATATTGTTAAGTTTGAGTTTGAGTTCGACTCAAAATTTGAAATTTAAAATTTAGAATATGATTTGAATTCGATCGAATAACTATTTTTAAGTTTAAATTTGACTCGAGATATAATCAAGCTACTCGAGTTTGATTAAGCTCATTTGTCAATTGTTGTAGTCGAGTTTGAACTTGACTCAATGACTAAGCTTAAGGTTAATAATATATATTAGGGATAATAACGTGATATTAAAATATGAAAAATTCGATAAGGCTCGCAAGCCGGTTAAATCAAGTATTACTAAGCTTAAATTCAGTTCAATATTGAATCTAATTCAAATTTTTTCGAGTATAACACAAATAACTTGTGAGTACTAATGTTTCATTTATACCCTCTAGGATAAACTGCACTCAATGTCACTAAATTATTTATAAATTTATGTTTGATAACTCAATTTCAAAATAAAAACTTTCAAATAGTTTCATGATCATTTTGTAATATTTTAAAATTAAATGATTAAAATATAAATTTACTAATAATTTAATGACCTTAGATGTAGTTTATACAAAATGATATGGACATTTTTTTTTGAGATAATGGTTTTATAATATTCATATAGTTAATGATTTTTTATTTTTATTTTTGTATTCAATTGAATTAAAAAAGAAAACAAACTTTGAATAACTCCTTTTGTTCCCTCCCTTTACGTTCTTAAGATATACAGTACAGGTGACAAAAAGGGGGATAAAAATGGTTAATTAAACGAGGCAATAATGATTTGAATCACTTAATAATGAAATAGATTCCTCCTTGAATTCTGCTTTGTCACTGTCATCGACAACCAGTACTGTTCCGGTCAGTTGTTTAGCCTTTGCAGCTTCCAAATCCCAATCTGTTCTAACCAAGACCACCATCATGGTCAACACACATGAGCCTTGTGCAGCCAATAGTCCGAGCCATAGTCCCTTGAAATCAAACCCAGAAAAGAAAGCTAGCCATATTGCAACCGGCATGCCAACAAAGTAGAAGCAACCGAGGTTTATGTTGGCTCCTACTTTGGGTCTGGCAGTGCCTCGTAACACACCACAGCCTGTGGTTTGTGGGCAGTTCCCGAGCTCGCATAAACCGATTATCGGCAAAACGAGGGAGGTTAATGCTATGATCTCTTTATCGGCGGAGAACATAGTAGCCCATATTTTCCTAACTGTTACGGTAAATACAAGTGCTGAAAACCCCAACATGAAGCCGCAATGAAGGCCTACAAAGGCGGCGAGTTTAGCTCTTTTGGGTTGGTTAGCACCGAGTTCGTTCCCTACCCTTGTTGATACACTGAAGCTTAGTGAAGATGGGAATATGTAGATCAAGGCTGTTGTTTGAATCAAAATGCCCATTGAAGCAACGGTGGCTTTGGGGTTTAACAACAACCCACATAGAAGGATCATGATCTCGTACCACCACCATTCAAGGCAGACTGAAATGCAGCTTGGAATGGCTAAATTCAATAGGGATTTCCATTCTTTAAAGCACTCCATTGAAAACCCTCCCCATGTCTTTTTATGAACTTTGAAGTAAAGGATATAGATTATCAATGAGGCTACAAGGTTGAAGTTGGTCCATACACCACTAAGAGCAACACCTTTGGTTCCTAATTTGAGATGGTATACGAGAATGTAATTGACTGGTACGTGGAGAAGAATTGATAAAATGGCACAACATGTTAGAGGTAAAGTTATGGATTGGGTTCTTAGATAGATTCTCAATGGGTGTAAAAGGGATTGAGCTAAGAGATCAAGGATGGAGTAAATAAGATATGATTGTGCTTCAATGGCTATAGCTTCATCTTGGCCACAAAGTGTGAGTATTTTCTTCATGTTTATCCATAGAAGAGAAATGGGTAAAGAGGTAACTAAAAGCAATAGCACCGTTCTTTGCAACGTGATGCCAAGAAGGGTATACTTTCGAGCACCAAAAGCTTGTCCACAAATGGATTCCATTCCCATGGCAAGGCCCGAAAGGATAGAGTAACCGGTGATATTGGCAAAGCCAATGGCAAGCGAACCACCGGCTAAAGCAAGTTCACCGAGTTGACCGAGGAAGAGCATGGAAATCAACGAGCGCGAATATAACACGAGCCCCGTTAGTATCATGGGAAGAGCTATCTTAGCTATGGAAATGGCTTCCTCGGTTGCAAGAGACACGGAAGGCATGGCCCTTTCAAGCTTTTCGTCTTGGTTCCATATTGGGCTTTTAGGGGTAAACGATGGGTACATGTTGGACCCTTCGTTGGCTTTACTAGGGAGAAGGTAAGGCACGTTTGGATTGCAAGTGCAAGTGTCATTAGAGGATGTAAATTGACACATCTCTTTTTTTATTTGTATTAGAAACGAGAATAGAGAGTTTTGGGAGGTGGAATTGAAGAAAGTGGGGGATTACAAGGGTTTTTATAGTGGGTTTTGATGGGGAGGGGGGATGACTCTTATCAACTTCACACGCATTTTACTAGGCCATAAGACTAACCCACTTTTCTTTTTTGTAAGCTTCTATACGTCGTCTTGTGCCAATGCAAAGGGGCCAAAAAAAAAGAAATATAAAATGATTCGAGATTAAAGGACTTTAACCCAAATTTTCAATTAGCATTTGAAATCTAATGAGTCAAAAGTGTTATCGTGGGATGTCTTTGGGGTCAAACTTTAACACACGAATTCAGTGATGAAAAGGTCCAAAAAATCAAGCCTACGAAGACTGTCGATTGAAATTATGTACACTTGCCGTAGGAGGTAACAAACTTGTACCAATTTTATTTCTAAGATCATTGGTACTTCCTTTAACCCTTTCTAAATAAGGAAAAGGAAGCATTTAGTTCAGTTTTGTTGTTGCTTTTGTTGGTAACTTGAAACCCCATTTGGGATTGTTGTGTCTCAAGTGTCTGTTGATTTACAAAAGTCAAGTAAACCTTTGGTTAAATTCTATTGTTAGCCCTATACAATGCAAAAATTATGGATTTAGTTAATGTACTTTAATTCGATCAATTTTTAGTCATTGTATTTTTCAAATTGGTTAATTTTAGTTTATTTACTTTTTGAATTTTGAAATTTAGTGAGTAATGTGGAAATAACAACCTGACGTGGTATTACACATATGATAATATATTTTCTGCATCAGATTTTGAAAATAATAAAATTTAACTTAATGAATTTAATATCGTTTGGGAATGATTGAAATTTTAAAACTTGAAATGTACAGGGACTAAAAATGACCAAATTAAAGTATATAGATTAAATCCACAACTTTCATAAAGTAAGGAGACTAGTGATAGAATTTAACCTAAAACTTTCTGGAGTTTTGATTGAAATGAAGACCATGGAACATTGTTTGGTGGTTAAACAATGATGGTTCTATAGATGAGTGGGTTTGGTCTATAAGAGCTATATATGGTTTGCTATGTATGTTCATTTTAGGCTCCCTCCCAAATATGGCATGAGTCCTAAGCCCATCGTTTTGGCTGCTCCTTTTGCGGCCTTCAATGTAATTTTTCTCTTCTTTTTTCTCATTATGTGTTTTTGAATTATCCCCAAACTTGATAATATTTTTCAATTTGGTTCTTACTTTTTTTTAGTTCTTTTAGGACCTGGCAACTTTTCCCAATTTGATTATTGAACTTGAATTCCATTAAGGAGTAAGGATGTGGCACTCTGAGATTTTGTGACATCATCACCTAAAAGTTAAAAAAAACAATATATCAAATCTAAAAAATGCAAGAAAAAATTATTAAGATTATTAAAAATAATAAAGAAATTATAAAATTATTAATTTTAAAAAAAAATCAGATGTTAATGTGCTAGTGCCACACCATCATTCATTCGCGAAAACCAAGTTCAGGGAGCAAATTGAGAAAAATATCAAATTTTGAGATGAATGTGGACCAAAATAAGTTAGGGACTAAAGTGAAAAAAATTACCGAATTCAAAAACTAAATGTTATTTTATCCTCTCTTTTTTAACCAATATTAGCACTACAATTTGAGGAGGGGATATCATTGTAAAGGTTTGAACTATGAATAGAACTTCAAATATTTGCTACTTTTCATTGTTGATGAAAAAAACTTTGTGTTTAAACACAAATTAGGAAATTCAGTGGTGAATCTTGTCATCGAATTAAGAAAATCCAATAGTGGATCTCACCATTAAGGTTTGAGGAATTCAAGTAAAATATCGAAAACAAATTTGAGGCTTGATTAAAAACGTTAAAACTAAAAACCTTTAAGGGATTTAATGAGAGTTTAAAAAAAAATTAAAGGACCCAAATAAAAAGTTCAAAAAAAAATGAGGAACTCAATGAAAATTCCTCAAGATTTGGACACAAAAAGTAAAGGTAGAGAGAGGGAGTAAACGCCCCTAGTGATTGAAAAACGTGTGGAAATTTATAGAAATGGAAAGATCGAAAACTATATAAATGTTTAAAGTTTGATAAATGATACCTTACTTGATTATCCAGAAATAAAAGAAGTTTGAGTTCCCATTTATTTGATACCTTTAGACTGAGTCCAAGGCATTAAAATAACCAACTTTTTTTAATTGGAGTCCCACCACCATTTTTCGGAGGACTCTAATTCTGTGGCTAGGGGGTCTTCCACCTTTCGGTGGATTCCTTGGAAGCTTTTGTTGCACTTAATAATTATACAATTACTTCTATTATCAAGTATTTCGATTCTTATAAGAAAAGTATACAAAAGATCATTCATTTAAAGTTGATTGACTATTAACACGTTTTATAAATTCTCGATTTGAAGTTTTGTATTCAAACACTGTTATTTAAAGTTCAAATGCTCAAAGAGAGACAAGTTCAATAAAATAGGCTAGGTAGACTTAGTAGTAGGATTCTTACACCACAAGTGCCCTATATGTTGTAAAGAATGGGTTTAATCGCAGGTGTTTGATCAGTTTGACAACGTGTAACAATAATTAAATAAATAGTTACAAAATTATAGAATTGGTTCAATTGTCAATTGTTTATCCTAATTTTATAGTTTTTACCAATTCCGAGCGGTTTGTTTAGACTAGGGACAAAGCTAGAATATAGAATATTGTTTTATTCTTGGGACCATGGTCATTGTCTACCCCTGATTCAAAGGTCGGTTCATCCCCCAATTCCAAAGCGATATATTGGCTGATCAATTAAACCGATCCAATCAATCGATTCAGTCTAGTTCAAGTAATACTAGTAACCATGCACACCTATATACTTCATCTTCTCCGGCATCCACTGTATTGTTTCTTCAAATATTCAAGCTCCTAAAATAATCAAGAGCTATCATGGAAAACAATATCATATGTGTTGAGGGATTAAACGACCCTAACTAGACAACAATTTATATACTTCTTTCAAATGAGTTAAAAATCTGTGGAAAGATCCCTAAAGAAAAATCATATTAGAAGTGAAAATAAGCATGCATGTAGGGGTGTTAATTATTTAATTTTTAATTGAATTAATAGACCTATTTAAAAAAACCAGCACCGTTAAAACTCAATAACCTTGACTTTAGAAAAAAATAATAATAAAGCTTCAGTTATAAAAAGACCAGATATGATTGTGATGGGAAATCAATCCAAACGAAACGGCTGCCCTAATTTACAATGATAGAGAAGCAGTCAATAATCCAACACCATTTTTGTTTTGAACAAGTCTTCAATACGACTTTGAACAATAATATGGAAGACAATTTATTAGCACGCATGCACAAAAAAAAAATGAATTCTTTCTCCTTACAAAGAATAATAAGGTGGCCATAATCCCATCTTCTTCATAAGGTGGCTTACCCACTGATTAAGACCATGCATGCAAACTGGTCGGGTCTTCTTGTAGGTGTTTTGTCTGTATGTTGAAGAAAAGCATCCATTTTTTTCTTCACAAAAAAAGCTATGATATGGAAGAAAGTTGGTCATATATTAACTTCACCTAATTGAATTATAAAGATGGCTATTTTTTTTCAAGGTGAAGAAAAGTATCTAATAATATGCATCAGCTACCAACTTACAGTATCTGCATTGTAAAACGTCGGTTTAAAATAGTTGGAGGTCGGGCATGAAGTTTCAATCACTGTATGAGCCCAACATAGCTATAGACGGGGTCCTAATAATCACACCCATTGCCCATTGCTGAAGTTATAGTAAGGCCCCCGTTTTTAGAAAAAGCCTAGCCTAAAGCTCATAATGACCTCCCTAATATCAAACATTAGTATGAAATCAAAACTCGAGCAGTAAGCCCATTAGTTGGTGTTAGTTATTTGTGTTTAAGTTTAGGGTTTAATCCGTGAATTTACTTGCTGTGGGTATAGGGTTTTAGGGTTTAAATTTAAATTTTTATCAAAAAAACATATATATTAAATCTAAACCTATCATCTTCAAAATATAACATTATCAACGTATTCATATTTTATGAATAGTTGATGGATATGCTTCGAAAAATGGATATAAAATTTTAGATTCCATTTGTTACATAAACTATGAATCTATAGGAATTTTAAATTTTCTGTAAAAATTTCTATTTATATTATTATTCAGATCCGTGATTGAATTGGTATTGCTAGTTAATCAAACTCCAATTGAGCTAATATTATAAGTCAATTGAGCACAAATTCTATTGAAAAATGACTAAAAAATATTATTTTTACAAAGTAAATTATATTACTATGAGAGAATGTTTTTATCTTTTAAATTTTCTTATATATAAAAATACAAAAATAAGTTACATTATTATTATAAGAGCTTTTTTTTTAAAGAGTTTTTATATAGAAAATAAAATTCTATGAATGAAAAAGTTTAAACCTATGACACCATACGTTTACACAATGTAGTGGATATTGGTGTTAAGTGTCGTGGATCTAATTAAATTTTTTAAAAAATTAAAAGTTTTAGTTAAAATTTTCAATTTTTTAGAGGGCCTAATAGGAATTTTTAAAAATTTTGAGAGTTTAATTAAACATTTTCAAAAAAAAAATTAAGAGGCTGAATGAGAAATTACAAAATTTTGGGGCATATATAAAACTTTTATAAATTTTAAAGCGCCTAACAACAATTTCTTAAATTTTGGGAGCCGAAGGTGTATATAAAATCTTGAGTTATGTGTATATGTTGGAAGATTATTTGGAGATTAAAATAAATAGTTGTTCTAAGTGTGTTTATGGATCAGGTTAGGTCTAGCCTAGACGTATTTTTTTATTTTTTATATTTTATTAAATTTATGTTTAAAATTAGGTTCAGACTAATTTGATCTATCCAATCCAAATAATCTGAAAATTTTAAACATAATCCAAGGTCAAAATGGGCCGAGCCAAGTTAGCCACTTGGCCCATGCAAACCTAATTGTCCTCGTTGTTAATTATATAGCTAACTAAAACATCTTAATTAAATTCTCAAAATATATTAATATCTCATCTATTAGCTTAAGTACTAAATATTTGCTCAAATATGATATATATATATGGATCTATAAACACGTATCCATATTATGCGAACAACTTAAATTTAATTCGTTAAAAAAAAAGATTCCCAAATATTATTGACATTATTTATATGATAATTACATATTATATAAAATAATTTTAACACCTCATTTTGTATGGTATTCAAAATGAGGAGATGAATAAGTGTGAAGATGGACATATTTTATGGGAATGGGGTCCTTAGATTTTAATGGAGACCATTAAGGATTGATGAGTCATTTTCAAGAAAAAGGAAACTATTGGTTTGGTGGGTCGATTTTGATAGTATTGTACACATCTCTTTATTATATATGTGCGGCTCTTTCAATTCTTCTGGTTCTCTTTTTCCTTTCTTTTCGCCATCTATGAATTCTTTGCTAAGACGATGAGACATTTTCTTGGGTTTTTAAATTCCATTAAATTCCTATGAATACTAATTTTGAATAGTTTTAATCTTTATTTTATTAAAATATTAATCGATAAATATTAGATGTAATGATAAAATAAATTGAAGTACTGATGAGAGAATTTAAGTTCAAACTTTGAAGTCAATTATATCTTTATTTAGTTGGTATCGATACTATTATAGCAAGTTCAGGAGGACGTATGTTTGGGCATACTTAAGTTTATTTTTTTGAAATTATTGAATATTTATTATTAAAAGTGAGAATTGTACAAAAAAAAGTTCAAACATTGGAAACAATGTTTTTAAGAGTGGCAATAAAGAATCTCAAAAGGATTAAATTCGGTTGACGGTTAGAATTTTAAATATAGACAACCTAACATATTTTTTCAATGTTAATATTATAGTGTTATATATTATTATAGATTTAATTTTACGTGATATAATTTACATAATATATAAATAAAATAAAATAAAACAATATATTATAATAATAAAAAAGACTTGGGTTAGGCTAGGCTTGGGGCATTGAGTGTTAGCATTTAAGTTCAACCCATCTTTTAAACAAACTCAACTTTCTTTCACAAACCCATATTTCACATCTAATATCTTGATTTAAACCCTCTCAAATATCATGTCGAGCTTTTAGCTTAGACAAGTAATCCAGTCCTTAAATAGGTCTAGGCCATTGAAACTTTAAAATCTCAATTTTGGGTCTCATTTTATAAAATTCATATACGAGTTCTTAGTCCGGATTTATTCTGGTCTAAGTCTCATCATATGTTTATCCCCCCTTCATCTTGATGTACTTGGATAATAAATCTATTTATTTGTGCATTGTAATGATTGATTCTGATTATAATTATACATATACATCAATTTTGAACTGATTTGAAAACTATTTTTTCAACTAAAAGTTAATTTAAGTGAAAGTTTTCATATTTAATTATTTGGGGTAAATCTTAAAATTATACTTGAATTTTAGTTTAATGTGTATTTTTATACATGAACTTTGATTTTGTGTAATTTTATACATTCAATTTTGGTTTGAATCAATTCTTACAAATTATTAACACAATTATTACTATAACTTTATTTTATGTTTATATATTTATTTCTTCGAATGTATATAATTGAATTAAAATTAAAATTTATGTATAATTTTAAGAAAGTTAGAGATATAATGGAAGAGAAAAATAAGGGGATTTTCAATATTTAAGTAATTGAGTTTAATTAAAAAGATTGAACAAAAACATAATGGTTGTGTTATAGGTTAGGTTAAGAGATATATAAATATAATTGGACCACCCTTTTTCATTTTCTGTTTATAGGACCAATCTTATCAATATAATTGATCTGTCAAAACTGCAGAGTTTTAACCTAAAGTTATTATAGCACCAAGATTTATCGAGAGCTGCATTATTTTCGTCGGAAATTGCCTTTATTGTTATTTATATGTATCTATTAAATGTGGGATGACCGACAATGTAATATTTTAAGTCGTAAAATTGGTATTCCTTGTATAATATTTTATTTTATATCCATATAATTAAATAATGTATAGCAATCAATATATTTTGAATAAATTTAAATTATATATTAATTAATTTTATTAAATTTGAGCTGGCTGGATTTTATCTAACAAAGAAAACTATTTTATTGAAAATACATTATGTTAATTAATTTTAATTATTTAATATATAAGTTTTGAAATATTTGACAAAAAAAATTAAAACAAAATGAATATCTTGCTATTTTTAATTATTAAAATCGACTATTGATATGATTTTATGAAACGATCTTTTTTTTTTTTTTAGCAAATTTTATGAAACGATCTTGTTGTTTAATGTATGGGATGGTTTTTTTTTCCTTATTTATTTTGTATTTGTTAAATGATGAGTTTTATTTGTAAAAGTTTATTGACGAGCATTTTATATTTATTTAATCTCATTCATTTGATATTTGTAAATAGTTTTCATATACATAAATTAATCTATGTTATTATTTAAGTTCCTGATTAAGTTGGTGTTACAAGTCAACCCGATACTAACTAAGTTAGGGATACTGTGAAAATGTTATTCGTAATTAAAATAAATTATATTATTCAATGATATGGGAATTTGAACTCGTGTTATTTACATTTTAATTCTATTTTGCATACTATATTATTTCTATAAATTATATATCTATATTGATAATGTTATTGACTGAGTTGTTGGTATCACAAGTCAACTCAGACACTAATAAAGATTAATGACAATACTGTAATAAACCACTGTAATACATTTAGGCCTCGTTTGGTTATTGGTGTAATGATATAAGGAAAAAGTTTATTTATTACTTATGTATTACAATAGTTAAACATGAAATAAAAAATAGTTAGTACAAATTAAAACTTGAAACTCTCGTAAAGAATAAGACATTTTCAATATAAGCAAAAATATTACCAATTGAAATAGTTTATTTCTAACGTATATATTACTAAAACTTGTGTAAAAAGTAATACTCATACCAGACACAGCATTAGTATTTTTAACAGGGGAGAAGCCAGGGGGGCTGGCATGGGCCCGACCCCCCTAAAATATAAAATTGCATTTTAAGTCCTTAAATTTTTTTAAAAATTTTAAATTAGTAAAGATAAAATTGCACTTTGGCCTCATAAAATTATAAAAAATTGATTTAATCATTTACAAATTATAAATATATAAACCATAAAAAATTAAAAGTTCATCCAGCTCCCCCTAAAAAATTTTTCTGACTTCGCCCCTAATTTTTAATATGACTTATTTACATGTTTAAATTCCATTTTACTCACAAATTAATCTATTTTTTCATTTTAATATCCTACTTATTTCATATATTATTATTAATTAATTTCAAATCATACGTATATTGTATTTAAACAGAGCTTTATGTTAAGAGCACATAGTTTCTAAACACATACACACACGTATGATAGAATTTTTCATATTTTTTGAAAATAATTAATTTTAAAATATTAATATATATGAAAGGTACGTAAAAACATAGTAATATTTGTAGGTAGCAGCGACAGTAGAAATACAAGTATTCATGGTAACTACCTTTATTAGAGCAAAGTTTGAGTCTTGTATCGCCACTTCCTCCTCAAATCTGTGAGGAAAAAACAAACAAATGTGTGATAAATGTCTACTTTTTACTATTAATAAGGAGAAAATTAAGAGGTAGGGGACCAATCATCCTTCATTAAACCCTAGGGTGGGTCAATGGCACTAAGTAGTAGTTCAGAAGTTTTAATTCAAATGAAAATGGCGGAGGTCGACGTCATAATTTTCTTACACCAAATGACACTTCCCCAACATAGTAAAAATTTATATAAGATTCAAATGGAGAAATTTTTATTTATTTTGTATAAAAACATAAAAATGCCAAAATAAATTATGGGTCAAAAGAATTGATGATATTGGAGGGCACATGTGATTAGTGAAATGTATGATTACTTAATTAATTTGTATCAGTAATAAAAATATTAATTAAGCAATTTTGAGGGATGTTGAGATTAATTTAGATGGAGTGTAAGGAGCAATTTTATCAATCAAGGCTTTCAATTAGAGTCAAATGGATGTTGAGATTAATTTCACTCAAGCTGAAAACAAAATTGATGATATTGTACAATGCAATGCTGAGATTAACTTCAATAAATTATGTTTGAATAATAAAAATAGTAGTAGTTTTGTAAGAATAAATATCAATAGAATGAATCATATCATTAATTACTTGAACTATCATATAATAATTAAAAAATAAACTATTCGGACTATTATTAAAAATATTAGGTGACTCCAATTTCGCTCTGATAAGATATATGACATATCTTCAGAGAAGTTAATCATGGTGCACGTAATATGACCAGAATAGTACAAGATAGGAGGAATGGTTTATGCTTGATTGAAGAATCTCCTTTCCCACAGATGGTTTAGGTTTTTTATTTACTTTATTTATTTCTCTTTAACAAACTATATATTTATTTATTTATTCTATTATTATATAATTAATAATATTATTGTGTGTACTTATTTTATTTTTTTATAACATAATTATTAATATTTATGTTTGATTATTTTATATCTAAACTACAAGCAATCATTTTATTTATGGTTTTTATGTTTATTATTTGTAAATAATTTTTTTATTTATAAACATATTCATTATATGTTCGTATATATGTTTATTTTCATGAATAAATTAATTTAATTTAAATGAGCGAACACGAACTCAAATAATTTATTAACAACAACAATAACTCAATTTTTTTTAAAATTGCCATAATAGCATTATTAACCTTCAATAGTTATTTATTTTATCAATATATTTAGTCTTAATTTTTTAAAAATGTAACCCTCAACAGTTATACATTTTTTAATTTGGTCTTGTTTTTGCAATTTTTTTTTGTGACATTGAGAATTAATTCTAAAAGAATGAGAAGAGATGAAAATTATTATCTTGTAGTTTTGAACGCTTCTATTTTTAGTATATTTTTTATCAAATTTAGTTGATAAATTTATTTTTTTAGCTTTTTAAGTGAAAGAGTAAAAAAAAAATAAGACTTCAAAATACACAAAATTACACAATGTGTAAATGTTGAGGGTCAATTTTTTAGAATTAAGATTAAGTTCACATAATGTATAAATATCGAAGTTTAAAGTTGACACCGTTAATGAATTAGTAACAAAAAAAAATTAAATAATAGAGTAACTAAAGAACACCTCGAAATCCAAACGAATACATACAATATAAATAGACACTAACTATTTATAGTTGGGTTAACAATTATTTAGTAACTATTAATACAATTTTATCTAAAATTCTATAAGAATTGAAGACGTGGAAAATGGTTGTTATATATTTTCTATTATATGGATTAAAATAGAGATGAATGAAAAAGAAGGGATATGAATCCCATATAATAACCTGATAGTAAAGGGTGTTTAAAAATTTAAGTGTGGACCGAATTTGAGTCGTATTAATCACATTAATTTTTTGAGGTTTTGTAATTAAAAAAGTAAAAAAGAAAAAGGAATATTAGTAGAATTGAAAAAGGGGAACATAGAAGGACAGGGCGTAGACCGTAAGACAAAACAGTTAATTTACAGCTAATCCGTTTTTTTAATTGTCGAGCCCCTATTTGTCCAATACGTGTGCGCTGTTTTAGCCCCTCTCTCTCATTCTTACTTCTCCCTTCAATTCATAACCATCACATCATCAGTCATCTTCAAAGAAAAAGAAAAAAAAAGGTTCCGCGATTTCCCCACGCGGCCACGCCCTTTCCCCCGTCCTCTTCATTTTTTTTACCATATAAATCCAATCCAATCCCCAACCCATTACTCATGATTCAAATTTCTGCCATATTACACACAAACAATGTCTGAATCTGATCCTTCTTCAACCAATGTGCCCCCGAAAGACCAGCCACCACCACCAACTGTTCCAATCCCTGACGCTCCTCCGCAAGAGCAGTCGCCGAAACCATCATCCACTCCATTGGTCTCATCGAAAGAAGGCGTAAGTGGGAATCCCACATCGAGAAAGTTGTCGGCGGTTTATCGGGGAGTAAGAAGCAGGAGTGGGAAATGGGTGTCGGAAATACGTGAGCCGCGTAAAACGACGCGTATATGGCTAGGGACATACCCTACACCTGAAATGGCAGCCACCGCGTATGACGTGGCTGCTCTTGCCCTAAAAGGTCCCGACGCGGAACTGAACTTTCCGGATATGGTTCATTCGTATCCGAAAGTGGGTTCTACATCGGCAACTGATATTCGTGCCGCCGCTGCTAGTGCCGCCGCTTCTAGACTACTACCCAAGTCTGTTACCAATACTGGGTCCTTATCAAAAAACGAGGACACCACATCGACTACTGCTATGGAGATTACCTGTTCAGGTCAAGAATTTATCGACGAGGAAGAGCTTTTAAACTTTCCCAATTTGATGGTGGATATGGCAGGGGGAATGCTAGTTAGCCCTCCAAACTGGATAAACTCACCACCTTCTGATGATTCACCAGATAATTCAGATGTAGATACACTATGGACTTACACTTAAAATAGAAAAATTCACTGTAAAAGTGATGAATGAGAGAGAGTATAAAGTACAATGAAATGTAGAAGAAGAAGCATGGTTTGAAAACTAGGGTCTAGATGCTACTGATGATTCAGTAATATGAAATGCAGAAGGTACTGTCATTTGTCCTTTTTTTTCCCTCTGTCCCTTCTGGTTTTTATCTCTTTTAGGGGTTGTTCCATTGCTGGAAAAACATATGAACAAATCAGAAGCCAATATAAGAAGAATCTGAGTGGTTTTACATATCTGTTGCAATGTTGATGCTATTATAAAGCTTGGGTTTTCTTTTGTTTTTCTAATTATACATAGTGTTTCACTTCCCTGTTGCATCTATCTCTACTAAAAGATTGAACAAATTAATTTTTTTAAGTAAAATTAAAGTGTAATAAGTGATCATAACGTCTTTTGCCAGTTTTTCACTCAAAATCCCAATGGTGGACAACGACGACTCATAATTTTTTTCTGTTGATACAACAGGTTCTATTCCTCAGAATTAGAGTTTTTCACCTTTTTTTTTTCTCTGGTATTATTTTCCTTACCTTATTGCCTATGAAAAAAAGCCTATTTCTAAGCTAAAAGTCATTTGGGGGGGGGGTCTCACAGACTTTTCTGTATGATGGTTGGTACCACCACCAATTCTCTTTCCTTTTTATAGTATTATTTTCAATCACCATATATAATCCATAGGCCATAGCAAAAAGATACTAAACTGGGATAATTCATATCCTTACTATCACTGAGATGCACGGATTTTGATACTCGAAGCGACACAACTTTCTTTCGTTAAAGTGGAAACCTTTTATATATATATATTATATTTGCTTTATCCTGTTAACGGCATAAACTGTTTTTTTAAAACAGGTTTTGTTTACTTGTGTGTTGTATTTGTTCCCACTTAAACCACCATGTCTGGTTTTTGTTGGTAAAAATAATACTGCAGACAGGGCTGCAGCATTAGTACAAGTAAAAAAAGAAATATGTGAGTTAATTACGCGATAGCATTGATTTAAAAATGTTGAAATATATCAAATTCTTATGTCCACAAATTTAATGTTTGGGACATCAACAATTATATTTACCTTTAAAAAATTTTATTGGGATTTAGAACATTGCAGGTTAGGGTTTTTTCCCATCAGTTGATTCTAATGCGATGTTAGTTTCATGGTAATACTTAGGTTCTGAGAAATTTCAAATCTTAACCTCAAGTCTTTGAATTTTTTCTGATTTATTTTAATTGTAGGTAGCAATTATTTATTTATTTTAATGTTTGTATTTATTGTTTCTAGCTAGATGAAATTGGTGACATAGTTGTAATTAAAAAAAAATTCAAAATCCACCTTATCACCAAAACAACATCCTTTACGTATCTATTTGAAAAAAAAAACATTATATTAGGGTTTGGAAGATATCAAATTTTGGGTATTAAAAAGATGTTAAGCTAAATAGTTTTTTTATTTTTTTTAATTAGAATCTCTGGTATATTGGTCAAGCAAGAGTGTTTACCATATTTCCAAGATTATGAGATCAACCCATAAGCCATATTTATATGGTAATTTAAATGAGTACGTATTATTTATGTTACTCATAAAAAAGAATATATTTAAGAATTCCTTTTATGTACATCGTTAATGAGAAATTTTAAAAAAAAAAACAAGATTAAGATAATGACAAGTGCCTGTATTTTAATTTTAAACATATATTGAAAGAATACATGTTATCTCTCTATCTTTTTATCTCATAGAGAAGATCACTAAGCTGATTTGAGGCTTTCCTTGCCTTTTCCTAATTGTTTTCATTCATTTTCTTCATCATTCTTTTTGTTATAATAACTAATCAGCAACAGCTCTTCTAAAGTTAAAAGACTCTTTTTTGTACTCTCTCGGGTAATGGTCTGAGAGGCAGGATTTCGTAGCCATTCCAGAGTGGAGTGGAGTGGTGAGAACCTATTTTTACATGATATGGTGACATTCACCTTTAATTCCAAATTTGGAGCTTTGGATCTTTGGTTGATGAGTTTTGTTTTGATTGTTGCTTGACATTTTAGACCGATATTGTAGTTATTTTTTCTTAACCACCATTTAATATAACTCTTAGAACATCATAACTTACGAGTTAAAGTGAAAATTAATTGCCCAAGTTATTTAATTTATAAAATTAAATCTATGTATTTTAAATTAGTGATTATCGAATTTAAACCGGAATTGAAATCAAAAAAAGAACTCACATAATATTAACAATTTCCTTATTATATCAATCTATTGTTATAAATGATCAAATAACTAAGACTTTATTCATCATTATCATGCATATATGGAGAATGATAACATATTTAGAGATTAAAAAGGCAAAATTTGTGGCGAAAGTCAAGGAAAGAAGTCTCCATCCCGAAAGATAAAGAGAGATTTTGTGACGCTTTTAGGGAAGGTATTTTCTTGCATGGGATCACATGGGTAGTCTCGTTTGCAGTTTGAATTTAACTTATTTTCACCATATTATCATTATTTCATCATTGGGTCCCAATCCAGCAAGTCTCATCCTCGATTTGCAAAACAAAGATATCAGACAATCATCAATTCAAAAATTTTAGGGATAAATAACTTGTTGGGTCTCAACTTTATAACTATTTTTATATTAGGGTCTGAATTTTTAATCAATATCAATTTTGAATTTGGTAATTCTTTTTATATTAAGGTTTGAAATATTTTTATTCAAGTAAGGTCCTGAACTTGATAATTGTTCATTATTGAGATTTAAATTATATTTTTGTCTAAATTAGTTATTGAAAATTTTAAAGTTCAAGTTTTAATATGAGAATAATTGTTAAATTCAAATATTGATTTTAACAATATAAATACAATTACCTAATTCAACTCAGTTGCCAAATACAAAATTTAATTTAATCTCAAATATAAAAATAACTTAGTTATATTTAAACCTATTGAATCCAAGATTTTATAGCAATAAGTGGGCAATGGAAGATGAGTGTGGGTCAAACAGAGGTTGTCTCGTAATTTTGAAAGCAGCTAGAAAGTGGAACAGAGAGAAATATAAAAAAGAAAAAAGAAAACGGTCAACTTAGTCACAGACAGAGGCTCATATTATCATCAAAGTTAAAAATGTAAGGTGTGAAATCAGCAACGACCGACATATCTTCAGACAGGTAAATTTCACATTTCACGAGACAATGATTCCAAAAGTTTTAGCTTTTAATTTGTTCTTCCAAATCAACTGAAAACATAAACAGAATGGGTTCCTTGTAGAAATAAGAAACGTATTCTTTCGATACTTCCCTTCAAACCACCCACACTTATTGAATGAGTCATAATGGGTTAAGTCCACCAATGGTAAAATAACACATTTTACTATAAACTTAGTCATTGTTAAGCAAGGCTGTAACATTAAACAAACTGATAAGTGGGGCAATCTATCATTAATGGCATGATTTTTTTTCACATTTATTTAGAAAATAAGGTAATAGGATTTCTTTTTTAGGTTGAAAAATGACTAAACAACATTGTACTATGAGAACTACTGTTTATCCACTGTTTTATTTAGTGCTAAAATGTGAGGGGTAGTCCAAATGAAAATTCAAATGCTCTGATCATGTTGGCCAACTTGCCTGATAAAGACCAACAAATAAGTCAGACATCTTACACTTTTTTTCATATTGGATCTTTTTTAGAATTGCTGTTGAAGTGTAAATATTTAAAAAGAAAAAGTCAGCATAGACTTTGAAACATATATATATATGGCGTGGCAGACCATATATCTTACTGTCCACCTCCATCTCCAAATTTGTCAGAAAAATATATTTCTGAAAATGAAATTCAAAACTTTTCGTTTCTTCAATCCATTCATCAAAATTCTATTTTTGTTTTCAATTTTGATACTTTCTTATACATTTAACTTTTGTTTATATTAATTTTTTAGTTTAGATTTTGTTATGTTGTGATTATATAACATATTGATGTGAAAGGCGAAGGTAGAATTTTTTTTTTTTATATATTCTTTTTAGAACTAAAATATAATTTTATTATTATGGTATTTTATATTTTTATAACTTTTAGAAGGATTAAATCATAATTTTATTGTTTTTGGAGAACTAAATGTATAATTTATCCATGCTTAAATATATAATTTTAAAAAAAAAATAAAGAATTAAACAGAATTTTTTAATTTTAGGAGGTCAAAGACCTTGTTTGCCCCTTCTCTCCACCACTGTGTCATATCATTTCCTAAACTTTTTTAAAAATAAAAAACAATTATTAAAGAAATTTAAAAGTTTTTGAAATGATGATATACCATAATCTTAAAAAGTCAAAAAAATCATATCTTGATAAAATAAAAGTTCTGATATAAAATCGAAAAAAAGTTTCATATTCTAAACTTAACGTGAATAAAATTCTCATTGCTTATCCGTAAGAAATTTAATGTCCCTTATATAATACACTCTATTCGAGTTTTGTAAATATAAAAAAACAATATAAAAAGAGATTTTTTTTATTTTTTATTCTTGGTCTAATTGTATAGTGAATGTAAAAAAGAATAAATAAATAAAAGTTTTAAAAAGCCTAGCGAATAATTCAAGTCAAAATTACAGATTTGGGGCCCTCTCTTTTGTTCCATGTTTTAGATTTATATATTTCAATATGTCTCATTTAATCAACAATTGTATTAAATGGTCGAGCCTTCATAATACAATGGGTGAAACTTGGAATTTTATTTAGTAATTAGATTTTAGGTCCGAATGATTAACTTTGCAATCAGTTGTTAGAATCAATAAGTCTTCAAATTGTTCATTTTAAAAAATTGAAACCAAGGTTTTGAATGAGAGAAAGAAGTGAGGAATCCTCTTTTCGGCTCTGACTCTCCCCCTCCAGTCGTAAATTCGATAAATGTTGGATGATCGTATATTTCATTATAGTTCTATGATTCAGAGTATCATTTCCTATTTGATCCCTTTGAATTCCATATTCGAAGTTGCGATCGGATCGATTCTTTTTAATGAATCGATTCAATACATTTCTTATGTACCCATAGGTGCTATATTGGATTTGAATCAAATTTCGGATCAATCTATCTTAATTGACTGCCTCCATTATGTTGTTGCTAGCAAATACCACTATTTTTGGTTTTGGATCTTCCAAATCATTCTCGCAGGAGATCCGGACCATTTTTTCTGATCCTTCGATAAAAAGATTCATTTTCTTCATAAAAAATAGGAGGTAGAGCCGATAAAGATTTCTTTTTCGATTCATCCCTGGAGTTGAATACCTCATTCAAGAATTATTTTTGATCCAATCCCTAGGAATCAATAGAAAAGGCAAATCCCTTATAATACATCAGATCCGACTCGATTATTGATAGAGTATAGTATTTTCTATATATTGGATCTCGGAAATAAGATTAAAAAAAGGATGATGACGGATAGAAATCGTTGCAATTTGTATTTGAAATATTTAAACAAGTAAAAAAATACTATAGAGTATAGTAATTGTAGGAGGCGGATGTAGCCAAGTGGATCAAGGCAGTGGATTGTGAATCCACCATGCGTGGGTTCAATTCTCGTCGTTCGCCCATTTTTTTTACTTTAAAAATTTTTTTATTACAATTCTCTAATATAGTAATCTTTTTTGTTATTACTCTAGATCGTCGTATTTGTATATTTATGGTCCCTAAGTAGATTATCTTGAGTTGCGCATACATTGGATTGGACCAAGCTAAGCTAAAAAAGGGCTAGACTATTTCAAAAACAAAAACTAGTCAATGATGACCCTCCATGGATTCGCTTATATAAGCCGCAGCTAAAGTTGCAAAAATAAGAGCTTGAATCCCACTTGTAAATAATCCAATGAACATGACAGGTATAGGGACGACTAAAGTTACTAAAGAAACAAGAACAACAACTACTAATTCATCAGCTAATATATTCCCGAAAAGTCAAAAACTAAGTGATAAGGGTATGAATGGTATATCAAATGCACTAAACGGGTTATTCGATATCTCTGGTGTGGAAGTAGGCCAACATTTCTATTGGCAAATAGCAGGTTTCCAAGTCCATGCCCAAGTACTTATTACCTCTTGGGTTGTAATTGCTATCTTATTAGGTTCCGCCGTTATCGCTGTTCGGAATCTATTCCAACCGCCGTCAAAATTTCTTCGAATATGTTCTTGAATTCATTCGAGACATAAGCAAAACTCAGATTGGAGAAGAATATGGTCCATGGGTTCCATCATGCCCCTTATACCCTAGGCGACACACGTGCTACAATGGACGGGACAAAGGGTCGCGATCCCGCGAGTGTGAGCTAACTCTAAAAACCCGTCCTCAATTCGGATTGCAGGCTACAACTCGCCGATTCATGGATCTCTCGGTCCGAGAAATCAAAATAAGAGGATCGAACCATTTCTTCTGACTCTTTTTCAAATTCGATAAATGTTGGTTGATCGTACATTTCATTATAGTTCAAACAAAATTCGATTAATGAAATCCAAAAAAGAGAGCGTGGATGATTCATATCTAGCTTTGTATAAATTTTTCTTTATTATTTCCTCCCCCCTCTTTTGGTCTATTCAGACTTTTATTTTTTAAGGATTGATCAAATTCTATTGAGTCTGACTCATAGTCATCATTTATCAAAGAATGACTCTAGTTATCAAATGATTGAACAACCGGGACCAATTTACTTGCGATACTTAGTTGACATTCATAAAAAGTATCTTATGAATTATGAGTTCAATACATCCTGTTTCAGGCACTGTTTAGAAAAAACCCAATTGGTAATACATTTATGATTACCACCTATATCATAATCATAATTTTTTTTATTTACAAATTCGAAATAGAAATAAGAACGATTTCAAACTATTAATCAATCGAATAATATGAGAAACTGTGATTGTTTGTAATTACACGAAAGTGACATGTTTAGGTAATTATTATATTTGGTGGGTCTCATCGTATTTAGTGTACTTGAAGCACCTCAATTATACTTTCCAATTTTCAAGGAGGAGGTGAGAATTAGAGTAATTATATTCAAATCTATTTTTTTAAAAATAATTTTATAAAATTTATAAATATATATATTATAAACATAAACATGTATGAGTATTTGGAATGGCTACAGGCAAAAAAAATACATCATAAATCCTAAAAAAATTATTATAAAAATAATTTGTGTATTTTATAAAGTTATAACAAACAGTTATATTATTTAAATTCTAAAAAAATTCTATGAGGGTAAATTATTATAATTTTTTTATATTTTATGAAAGTATTATAATATATTTATTTATAAAATATTATAATCAAATATGGACATAACTTATTTATGTGTTCGTGCTATATATTATAAAAATAATAAATTTATTCACAAAAAAATGTTATAGGTTTTCTTTATTTTAACTTATTTATATAAAGAAAAACTTTCTAAAATTGTGATAAAAAATTATATTATTTATAAAAAAGTGTTTTCAAAGTATTGAGTAATTTATAATTTTTTTTATCAATGTTATATATTATAATTATTTATTTAATTTTTATATTATAAAAAATATTCAATCTAACATAAGTTATTCTCTAAATTAAGTTTTTATAATTAAAACTATAGACTAATTAGACTATGAAACCAAATATTATAAAATTGATTCTAATATGTAAATAGAAAAGGTTTTCTTGCAGAGAATGATGTCAGGCACAAACACCATAGATAGCTCGCGAACTCTTTACTTTTAAACATTCAAGACTTCAAAATATGATTTAGAATACATTTGTTATTCTAAAAAAGTATTTTTTATATTAATAATAACACCGTAGTATAGCATAAAAAAAACAATGTTAGATCGTAGTAGCATGTTATAGATTTTATAAGTTAGTCATAGGTGGAATTGATATGATCCATACTTCATAAAATATATGGAAAAAAGATATTTGATAATCTTAATGGTGTAGATTCAAATTAAAATCATGATAAACTCGATCAAAGACCAAATGATGATGATAAAGAGCATATGTTAAATATTAAAGAGGGAATAACCCAACAAATATGCACATGATAATTAGATTAATTTGTGTATGATGTTTATCTTTTTTACTATTTTTAGACTAACATAATACATATGATTATTTGATTTTAATTTTTGTTACTTGTCTAGAGATTATTTTTATCCTAATAATAATTTTTATATTTATTAATATATTTTTAAAAATATAAATTATATAATTATGTAATTACAATTTGTACTACCAAACATGATATATAGAAAATTACTATGTAATTACACTATATCAGCGAAATACGTCTAAAAAATTATAGTTCTTTATAACTACTAGAGAATGTAATTACTAGGATATTAATTACTTTCTTATTTAATTATTTTATGAGGTCTAAACAGACGCTAAAAAAATCCTAATCATGTTTAAATTTAATTGTTAATATGTGCTAATTCTTTTTAGGGAAAAATGTTTTTTTTTTGGGTAAGAAAAAGATGAATTTGTGTCTTTCTAAAAGTGGATTAAATTATAATAATGGGCTATTTAATTATTATAATGTATATATATCAGTCAATCTAGCTTATGATTCGTTTGAATGTCGGTAACTGTGTTTTATGATTGGATGTTTTGAGATATTCGATCATATATTAAACAAGGTGGGTTAATATATTATTTGATACATAAATTTAATTTTAATGTTCAATTTAATATATGAGTTTAGATTCAATGTTAAATTTAGTACGTATGTCGAATGGCATTATGTAGCTCAATGGATGTTTGACACGTATTCTCATAAGAAAAATGTAAGTACTTTGTTGGGACAAAAAATGTATTAAATTAAACATTAAAAACAATACCGTATGGTATATTAACCTTTACAATATCACAGTGATAAGAGAAATCTTTAGGTAAATGTATCATAGAGGTCCTTATTTTAGGAGTAAGATTACATTTTGTCCCATCTATTCAGAAAATGGGTAAATTAGTCATTCTATTATCAATTTCATTTATTTTTAATGTTAATAACGGGTCCTTGTACCTATGTTAGCATGATGTACATGTGACACAACACATGTAACTATCTAATTATTTTATTAGCCACATTAAATTTTAATAGTAGACATTGATGAAACTTTTAACATAAAAGATCAACTTATTCTTCGGTCTAACATATAAATAATAAATTACCATTTAAAAAAAGAATATAATCTAACTTATAATACATATATCTCTCCAACACTTTCACCAAAATTTTACTAAGCATCCAATTCTTGAATTAACAATATACTATCGGGGTAACAAATATGAATTGAAATATTAGTTGAATGTAATGATAAAAGATTAAAATTGACTGAAATCATCAATTAACACTTAAATCTCGAATTTAAAGATTGGACCATCTTTTTGTCTCAAACCCTAATCAAGAAAAATGGCCCCACAAATAGAAATTGGAAGAGGTGCATAAAGTGTAAAAATCAAATGATAATGTTTAAAAAAGAAGTCCTTTTCTAGAGAATGGAATTATTGGGTTTTTTTTTAATTTTTTTAAATTTTTTGCCTTTTCTATCTTTATTATTAGGAGAATCAATTTGTCTAATGAGACAAGAACATGGTCTTTTTTTTTCATCTACAAATTAAATTACATGGCCTGGGTGAATAATTTTTTACGTAAAAAAATATATTTATTGATATTTAAGTAAAAAAATTTAAATATTTATTAAAATGATAAAATTGAAAGTTTTAAAAAAATTATATAAAATGTTTTAAGTTCAAATCCTATTATAATTCATATGTGATTTTATATATATAAAAAAATTATAATAAAATAATTTATTTTTGCAAAGAAATGACTTTTTTTTTGTCATTTCACAACTGAAATAATGTTCAATTGACTTGTAATACGGATTCAGTTAAATTTTTAAATATAGTACGATATAGTATAGTAATGGGATTCGAATTTATTTTAAGTACGGAGACTGTTATTTGTTAATTGATTTATGCCTTCCATTGAAACCTGATCATTTTTGTTCGAACATGAAACAAGATCTACTTCTTACCCTTTACTCATCCAGAAGTTATACAAGATTATGATATACTCACATTGTAAATCAACAATTATTTAATAAATATATTTATAAAACCTGAATGTAACAAATAAATGAAGTTTCAATCAAAATAGTAAAGCTAATATATTAAAAGTTGTGTGGTCTTAAGCTTAAATCTCAAATTTTTTATATTTTATATAAAATATAAAATTACAAAAAAATAGCTCCTTAGTAATCTTTGTTACTTTAGGAAATGAATGATTTTTTTTTTTAAATTTGAACTTAGTTATGCCCTAATTGATGGGAGAGGTTAATTCAATCAATCATATAAAAAATTAATTGGACCAAACATCCTTAAATTATGAATTTTATTTTAAATTGATCCTTAAATTTTTAAAAATTTTAATTACATCCTCGAACTATCGATGTTATATGAATAATGTCCTTCTGTTACTAAAATTGTTAATTAGATCATTAAATGAGATGTCCGATCTTATGTGAAATAATTTAAAAGGAAAATTTTAAAGAGAAATAAATATTGTAAAAGTTGAAGTTGTAAAAAATATGAATTTTGAGATTTTTGAAACTTCTACAGAATTTATCTTTTACTCTCTTTTTTTTCGGATTTACTTTATTTTTAATTTTAAAATTATGCGTCAACATTTATCTTTATAATCTTAATTTTAATTTATGTTTTATAGGATTTTACGTATTAGTTAATGGTTAAATTAATGGTTTCAATAATAATAGGACATAATTGATATAAAATTAAAATGTTGTAAATTTTAATCATAAATGGGAAAAGTTCATACAATTAATTCTTTAAACAATAGTATAGAAGTATAGATTTGCCCTTTAAAAAGCCCAAGAGACTATGAATCCATTATATGTTTTTGCCTCCACTATAGGTTGCATGATATTCACAATTTGCCCAAATACTTTAAAGACTAAGTGGGCTGTCCAAGACTGAAAGCCCAGTCCGGTTGAGCCCATATAACATAAAATATCTAAAAATGCATTTTATATTAGGATTTTTAATAAAGAACCTAGACATTATATTTAACTTCATAAATCGAGTTTAAATAAGTACTGAATCTATTAATTTGTATTATATATTTTTTAAGTTGATATCAATAACTTTGATACGTGATTAATTTATATATTTTTTAATAAAATCAACACAAGAATTTACATGGCAGTTTAATTTAAAAAATAATAATTCTATACTAACTAAAATCGAAATATCTGATAAATAATTCAAATTGGGATAATAATAATAATAATAGTAGTAGTAGGATTTGACGCGGATAATATCCGAGACTGAGAGGAAGCCACTGCGGATGGGAATGGGTTGTGGGCCACGCGGTACACTCGCCATGACGCGGCAAATACAATATATAAATTATAGTCCTACCGGGTCACCAATCCATCACCATTGGCGCACCTTTTGTGTATGTGTTCCTTTTTCTGTCTGGTAGTGGAAAAATGGCGGTTGGAAAGTATTTAACTGTCAACCGTGTATTAGGAAAAATTGTGTGACGTCACTGCAAGTATGGTACGGCTTTTACCTATATGCCAGTTGGCACCCCCCCATCTGTTTACCACTCTTGTCTTAAAATGTTCCGTTCAAATGTCTTGGCCTTTTCATCTCATTTCTAATTCATCGTCCATTTTTTTCCAGACACTCGTCCAAACTTTTGTTTTCCAACTTTTTTCTATTTAGACTTTATTTGACTAAGCGGATTGAATAATTAAGGGATGGAGACAACATCTTCGTATTATATCACGTGATTATGGTTTTTTTTAAAAATAAATTATTAAATGTTTTTATTCATCTCAAATTATATTTTAGTCAATTATATTTGAGATGTTACGTGTTATAACATTTTAGTTACTAAGCTGTTAATTGTCATTAACTGTGTAACTTTAAGCTAACGTGGTATGTTAAATCATCATTTCAAACAAAATTTTTAAGTTAAATTATACAAGTGATCCCTTTTGAGTAATTTAATTTTTTTCTTTTATGTTTTTTTAACTTTCATTTTTTTCTTTATTTCCTATGTTTCTCTATCTGTTTTCCTCCCTTCTCTATTTTTTTTAATGTATCAAATAAAAAATAAATATCAAACAAGAAAGCCTTAAAATACAAACGAAGCCTTAATAATGTAAGCAATAGAAAAGAACTCTTTGAATCTTGGAATGAAATGTATCATACACAGTCTTAATAAAGAATCAATTATTGTGAAAACAAAAGTAAACCCAAAAAGATAGGTAATAAAAAACCCAAGTCTTCCTTCCCAAACTTAAACCATTTTTTTTCCTTTTCATTTTTCCAAACTTTCTGAGCATTAAACACCCAAAAGAGTCCACAAAAAAAACCTGCTGACGACTATAGCGAGGGTTTTGATATAGCAATCGATCCTTTCCTACTTAGTAGCTCATTCTTCACTGGGCTTATCTATAACGATAAGTCAATGCTCATAATCACAACCCAAAAACAACCAGGACATTTCAGTTGCCAGCCAATTGCTGAAGTTCGACCCTAAGTTGAGCAAAGAGTAAGATGAGTTCCCGAAGCATTTGATGCGACATTGGATAGAGGTGAAGCGCGTGGGGACAAGAGAGAGACATCAGATGACGTGGGAAAAAGGGGTAGGAGGGCGGTGGGAGAAGCAGAGGGAAGGGATGAGAGGACGATGGATGATGAATTTGGAGGATAAGAGGTGTTTGTAGAGGAGAAAGGATAGAGTAAGGTGGCGCGTAAGGGTGGATGTGGCGGCATGTGTAAGGATTTGTGCCATGGTGAGTGAGAGATTGAATTTGATAAGAGTTGAGAGTGTAAGAGAGGATAAGCTGAGGGAGGGTTTGTGCCATCCTGTTTGATATGTTAAAAGAATTGGAGAAGGGAGGAAAATAGAGAAACAGAAGCGAATGAAAAATAAAGAAAGAAAAGAAAGTTGAAAGAATATAAAATAAAAAATAAATAAATTGCTCAAAATATAAAAAATATGGGCACTAGCTGTATAATTTAACCCACAATTTTGTATGAAATGATGATTTAATGTGCAACGTCAGTTTACTATTATACCGTTAGCGGCAATTAATGGCTCGGTGACTAAAATGTTACAAGATAACGTAAGTGACTAAAGTGTAACATGAGGTAAACAAAAGTGATTATTTAAATAATTTACCCCAAAAAATTAAAATAATTTTTAAAAAATATATAAATATTGCCATAAAATAATTTTTTGTGATGACCCAACATTTTAAACGGAGTAGAAAGCTCAATAAATACCTCAAACAAAAATTATTCGAAACACTCATGAGGGTTTCACTTACTTCTTAAAAACAAGTCTCGCTTATTAATTGTCATCTCTGATTCCAATTAACACATTTCATCTAAAATGATTAATAGCATGTCTAAACGTTATCGTACCCAAGCCTATAATAACAAATCACTTGATCAATCGTATTTTACCCACCAATAGAGGCTCGAATATGGCAATTGAGGCCACAACTAAAGATACAAAAGACCATAGCCACAAAAGAAAAAGGAACTCTCTCTTTATTCTCCCTCAACTTTCTTTTTCAATTATAATATTATCTCTCCTTGAACATTGTTTAAGGCAATTATTCACTTTGCACTGAACAAAATGAATCACTCATCTCTATATTGTTAGATTCGAACATCAACAATTTTAGTACACATTTCAATAATATTTTGAGTTTATGTACTTGATGAAGTGGATTTGAACAAACAAAATTTTTATTTGCAAGAGATGAATTAATTAGTGATGTAATAGGCTAGGACAAGGTGGTTAATTGATATTCTAGTAAATGATTTGTGAGTTTAATAATAAAATTTCCTTAATTTAGCAAAGAGACAAATCTTTTGCTTACCATAGCATTATGTATAGGATTGGCTTATTTAAATTCAAGGTTGTACAAAAAATTGACAACTATAAAAATAAATCAAAATTAAAATTACATCACTCATTGGAACAATTAAAAGATAAATGGTGCGAGTAGCTCGAAATGTAAGAGATAATACTGAAGCTGACGCTTATGATTCCGACAGCTACAGAAACAATAATTTTCTCGAACACAAAAAAAAAGAAGTCAAAATGTCAAATAGAACACGTGTCGTTCCATGAAGTATCGAGAAGTTGTCTGAAAAATTGGTACAGCTGGCTAAGGAGAAACCCAAGCGTGGATCCCCATCCACCTTTGCCCCCACAATACCCACAGCCTGGATCCTCTTCACTTTCCGTGTTCGTCCCCCTTATTTTTAAACTGTATAAAATTCGAGTACTTTCTAATCCTATGATCTCAACAACTTCATATACATATAAACCCCTTTCATTTCACACTTCAAATTCATAAACTTATCTTTTATTTTACAACTTTGGGTTTGATTTTATTCTACTGGGAGTGAAAGTTCAATGTCAAGCTCCTTGTTCAAATGCTAAAAGTCAAATATTTGTTTAATTGAAAGTTGAATTCACGGTTTTATTCCTTGTTATGGATTCTTTGAGTTTAGATTATGGGTCGGTTTCGTCACCGATGTCAGATAGTGGGAGTGGAAATGGAGCTTCTCGTCCGCCGAATTTTTCCGATGAAGACGTGATGTTAGCTTCGTGTTACCCCAAGAAGCGAGCGGGAAGGAAGAAATTCCGGGAGACTCGACACCCGGTGTTCCGAGGAGTTCGCCGGAGGAACTCCGGAAAATGGGTTTGTGAAGTAAGGGAACCTTACAAAAAGTCAAGGATTTGGCTCGGGACTTTTCCGACAGAAGAGATGGCGGCGCGTGCCCACGACGTGGCGGCGTTAGCTCTGAGAGGAAGGTTGGCTTGTTTGAACTTCGCGGACTCTGCTTGGAGACTCCCTGTACCAGCTTCTACCGATCCAAAAGACATCCAGAAAGCGGCGGCGGAGGCAGCGGAAGTTTTCCGACCTGTTGATTCCGCCGGAGATAGCTCAAAGACAGCTGAAAACACGGCGGTGGAGGGAACTAAAGAGTCGGAAGAAGTGTTTTTTTTGGACGAAGAAGCAGTGTTTGGGAGAGAAAAGTTTTTGGCAAACATGGCGGCGGGGATGATGATGTCTCCGCCTCACAGTGGATATGAAAAAGATGAACAAGAACTTGAGTTTGTCGATGATTGTGTGCAGCTGTGGAGCTATTCTATTTAAAAGTATAAATATATCAGACTCAATAGAATTTGATCAATCCTTTTTTCTGTCGTTAAGGTGGAGAACTGAACCAAGAATTCTCTTTCTTTATCATCAATCGAATCACTGTTCGCGACCCAGGATTCTATTTTCTCATCAATCCAATCACCGCTCACGTTTTTTCTTTTTCTTATCAATGAATAGATCTCTTTACTTGTATGACTTAGATGTCTCGTATTTCTCGAAAAAATGATTCGATTGATGGGATTTGGTATGGGAAATTCTATAATTAGGATATATATATGTGTGTATACATGGACGAGATTAGTAAGATTGGCTTATTGTCAGAGTATAGGTTGTTGTTCCCTTCTTATTGGTCCGTACTTCAAATATTTTAGTAAGTACGGATGGTCTTAAATGGGGTCCAGAGTTTTGATTCTGATCGCACGATTCTGACACGTAAGTGTAACTGTGTGTATCGTCTCAAGTAATGAATAAGATGCTGTTTTTAGAGTGATTCAAATCATTTGATTATCGAAAAAATAATTTTTTTAAAAATTTTATTATAAATTTTTATCATATTTATTCTTTTTTAATAGAATATTTAGAATTTTTTATAACATTTCTTTAAATCTATAAATAGGAAGATAATATGTTTCAATACACTCGATCTTATATTCTCCTATATTAATAATAATGTCTATACCAATCGAATTAAGGGTCTGTTTGATTGCCAGTAAAATATTTTCCGTAAAATGATTTCGGGAAAATGTTTTACTTTTCTGTAAAATGATTTACTGGAAAATATTTTCTGGTGTTTGATTGAATTTGTGTAAAATATTTTCGGCTGTTTGGCAGATTTCCTGGAAATATTTTTCGAAAAAATTGTTTTTACATATATTGATATATATTAATAAATTTTTATATTTTAAATTATTTTTACATATATTGCAATGATTTATTTATAATAATACTCAATTATTAAGCCATAATATTAATCGTTATAAATTGAAAAAAATTAATATCAAATAAATTATTTGTAATTGTGTTAAAAAAATAAGTATTGAATAATTAAAAAAACAAGTTACTGAAAAATCGATAAATAGAAGCAATTTTCTACCGGAAATGAATGAAGGAATGAATGAGGCGATAGAGAGGAGAGCACGGAAAATGTCTTACGGAAATTGAAAGGGTAAGACATTTTTCCTAAAATGTAACCCATTTTTCCTTGTTTTGGAGTTCATTTTCCAAATGGAAAATGTTTTCCGCCAATCAAACACTGGAAAAGTTAGAAATGATTTTCCGGAAAATCAATTCATTCAATCAAACAGACCCTAAGATTCAATTCGCATGAAAAAATTCATTTTTAAGCCAAAAGGAAAAAGTCTAACCATCAATCCAAAGGCCATTATAAGATTTCACATAAATCAATTGATAATTAAACAGCTACAGCATTAATTAAAGCTAATATTGCTGTAAATAGTATCGGGTTTAGCCAACTTTAGCTTACCACCCTGCTTGCTTAACCCAACCATTGTAAATGGGCTTCCAACTACTTCTGGGCTTTATCTCTTGTTATTGCTTCTTTAGGGATTTAAGTTACTAGATTATTCAAAAAAAAAAAAATAAATTGACTATCAAACAATTCGATGATCAATATGATAAATTAGTTCCCACAATTAGTAGAGTAAATCTTAGATCTAAATTGATAACACGATCCATGTGGAAGATTGAAGAATAAAATATTTGAATTTTAAATTGTAGATTTATGACATTTGAAACTATTTCAAGAAAAAAAATTGAATTATAGAAGAGAAATAAAAAAAAATATTTCAATTGATGCAAACAGAGAAAACCATATATAAATAATTTTAACAATCCAATAATTTGAATGAAAACTTTTGAATAATATAGTGACTAATTTATAATTTTTAAAAGACATAAACATACTAATAATTTAGTGAAATTGGATATAATTTACCTTATAGTTTAAATACCTCCTATTTCTTTGAAGTTATAAAACTGTAATTACACAATTATATAATTAAAAAAATTAAAAAGGGCTTGAAATTCATTGTTGCTATTTATTTGCATGTAAAAACTGCAATATTCAAATTATACTTGATTACCCATAATTATAAAAAAAATTAGACTAAATGAGTTTTCAAACTTGTCTCAGGAAAATTGAACATCGAAATCCCGAAACAAAATAAATTCAATTTGAAAATGATATGAGTATGCTTTAAACATGCCTTGGCTGCTATATAAAGCTGACTAAAACAATCAATGCAAGTAAAACATGCTACTTTAAAGATACAAAACACAAAAATTTACATTGAAATTGTGTTATCTTCGTGAATACACGATTCTTCACAAAAAAAAAAAAAAGAAAGACAGTCCAAAAAATTGGACTTACAGATTCTACAGAAACGCGCAAAAAGACAAGACGAGGAGAGCCCCCATCGATGGCTTCATCACTGGTGAGTTCAGTTACTCGATAGGGTTTCGCAATTTTGGGGTTAGTGCACGCGTTTCTGACAGATAATAAAGTCATTTCGTTTTGTTGAGGAGTGTTGAGGTCCTGAACACGGCATCGTCCCTGACAAAGCTCCAGCAAATGTATGCGAGGGGGATATTGGCTGCATGCCAGAGAGCATGAGCATCGATAAAGCCTTTATAAGGTGGAAAATCGTATATTTCCAATAGCAATGCGATGGTTCCCCCTACATTGAACAACCAGACCTTCCACCGTGAAGGATGGCTCGTTATACCGGCCCAAACTCCCCAAATGAGGAGGTTGGCTACACCCATGGCCATACAAACTTTCGTATTTAGACCTGAAAATAAATCCGGGTTTGTTATAAAAGGATACCAAAACGAACCAATAAGAGAATAACTCAGGATAAGAGCTCAGTGATTCATAAACTGAATTACCATAATCAAGCTTGTAGAAGTTCAGATACAAGATATGTGTCATCACAAACGCAATCAACGGAGCAGCAACCATGACTCTCGAAGCTTCGTCTCTCACATCAAAGGTTCGTAGGATTGTTAGAATAAAACTGAATCCAACTAGTGCAACGGCAGATGAATAATCCAGCTTCTCTGTCAACTCGACATCTCTACAGGTGAATTAAGTTAGAGAACATTGCACAAGAGTTACACTATACACGCTTTGTTGAACAAATGATCAAACACCTTATTGCTCGAATTAATTCCTAAAGGCATTGAAAAAAGGACTAATCATTGTCAAAATTCTCTAAATCGTGACATTAGTACAAAGAGGACTACTTACCGAGTGTGACAAACGGCACTCCAAAACCAGAAATTCATTGCAAGGATGGCATAGATGTGAAACAAGCCAGTGTATTCATAATAAGTCTTTTTATCCGGCCTTAAAGGCAACTTATAATTCAAAAGGATAAAAAACGAGAGCCAACCATGAAACTGAATCGCGAGGCTTATTGCAGAGAATGCTACAGCTGCCGGTTCCTGAAAAAACTCACCCAAATTAAACCGTCACTAACAAGAACAACAACGTAAAAACACCAACACAACAAGAAGACACATTTCGCCTCTGTTAACCTGGATAGCGTAGACGCGTTGGAAAGGCCATTTTCCGTGATATTTGATCGGTTTCCCACCGAGTTTCCATCTCTGTTCCTCTCTAGCAATCATACAATGGTACCGACAATCAGACCGACAATCCCATTGTTTCCATTTCTGATAAAGGGGTTCTTGCAAATACCATGGTCCATCAATTGGTTTCCCATCGGAAGAGAATTTACAGTGTTGAAAACACATTTCCCCTACACACCCACTTATTTCACAATCTTCTAAACAAGTCCTGAACATACCACATAAGAATAATTGTCAAAAACCTAACGAGAATAACAGTTAAATTGCCGGGAAAGGACATTAAGGTCATCAAATTAAATCCAAATAGATAATATTGTAAATATAGCAAATTCAAACACCATAAAAATCTGTAATTGTTGCTTGTTTTGTAAGAATATTCTTATTTGTATACCACCAATTATAAACAAAATTTTCTCAAAAATAATCAACCAATATAACTTTTTCATGAAATTAAACAAAAAGGGCATCTATTTCTATCAAGAAATTACCACATATTCAAAAGCTAAAGACCCAAGCTTCATTTTTTTTTGTTGAATCCTGCGAATAGAACCAAAAAAAAAAAGAAGAATGGAAATTGAGTCAACTTACTTGTAAATCGGATCAGCATCACCTTCACTAGCTTCAAGTGAAGGAACAAGAAAGGAAAGAGCAAAAAGAAACATAATCAAATGGCTTCGAGCTATTTGATTCATGGCCAAAAAGGAAGGGGAGGGGAAAAAAGTCAACAGATAAAAAAAAAGTCCTGAATTATTTTTTTTCTACAGAATAAAGGATAGGTGATTGAGGTTCCAGAGATGACGCGATGGATTCTGCCCCATGGAATAGAATAGAAAGAGGAGGGGAGAGTGAGTTCGATTTGCAGAACCGAGTTGAGCTGGTTTTAAAAACGAACTCAGTGGAGAAAAGAGGAGAAGAAGAACAGGTGTGAGAGTCAATGTTGGGGAGAAAAAAGGAGGAGAATAATTAAGCTGGGTTATTTTTATTTTAATATTATCATAGTTACTATTTTATTGTTTTATGGAGAATCGTGACCGTGAGACCAGAATCTCGTGAATGTGCTGAGCTCATTATCTTGACACGTAGGTATACTATGTTGTCTTGTTTTTCCTAAAACCACATTCGATTTCATCCGTATTGACGATTATGCCACTGGTCATTGACCATTTTATACGGTGTCGTTCCTTCAGAGGCTTTTTTTCTTTAAGGACAAGTTTGGTTTTGGTCCCTCCACAATGCTTAAATTTGAGATTTAGTTTTTATAGATTTGATCTTATAATTGTATAATATGATTTGTTAGTCCAAATAATTAATATTATTAATTACTCTCATTAAAATACTAATATGAGCTTTGTCTTAACATCATTCCTTCTAACATAAAAGAATCTATATAAGCATGATAAATTGAAAACATGGTGAAATTAGATTTTTTTTTTTGGGACGAGTCGAAATTGAACTATAAAATTTGAAAGTTAAAAAGCAAATTTACTGTTACATTAACTTATAACTTTATAGTTTTTAGAAGCACTAAATCAAAAGTTTTAACATTTTTAGAGATTAAAATATAATTTTATTATATATTAGCATGTATATTTACAATTTTCAAAAATACCAAAGCATAAATTTCTTACTTTTAAGGGGATAGGACCCTGCTTGCTTGTTGCTACCGTCCCTCGTTGAAAAATGATGTTTCTAAGAAAAAAAATCGATAAAAGTACTACTATGGAGGCACATACACTAGACTTCATATTACATTTTATTTTCTTTACTCAAAATATGAATAAATTAATCATTATACGTTAGATTAAAAAGTAAATTGATTTTTTGTTAAAATTTTCATCAATTTCTATTGTTAAAATCTGGTGTTATTGACAAAATAACCAAGAATTACATGTGGCATGCCATATATACCTCATGCTAATGTACAAAGACTAATTTTTAAGGGTAAAAATACATGAAATTTTTAACAGAGTGACAATTTTACTATTTGATCTAACATAAAATAATTAATTTACTTTTTTTAGTAGAAGGGTAAAATATAATTCAACTACTAGTACAAGGATCTCCGTGACATTTTTACCAAAAAAATCACATCAGTATAACTATTTATACCTAAAAGTATAGTACCCAAATTAAATTATAGGAATTAAATACAAAAATTGAAGTATAGAAGAAGGATTAAAATCAGAATTTAACATTTTTAAAAACAGTTACTTCGGCGTAAAGACACGTGCTGCAACTGACCTTGTCTCCGTCTCTGTAACCGTGCCTCTCCTTAGCCAGCTCAATCCCACGCGCGAAAAAACTCAAAATTCCCCTCTATACCAATCACATCATTTCCAGCCAACTTCTCTCCCTGCCTGGGAAAGATTGAAAATTATCTTTCGCCGTCCTATCGTGAGTGAGTCCGGCTCGAGGATCTACGAGTGAGAAACGGATACCGAGGAAAAGCTGAGTCGCCGAACTTGATAACTCGATGGCAGTCTTCTTGTTACTCTGGTACTCTCTCAATTAATGCTCATATTCTCTGTAAGTAATTTCTCTTGATCTTAAATTGAGCTTACAGGCACCAGGCCAGATCCGTTATGGAAGTTGCGTAGCCGATTATTATCATTATTATTTTGGAGGTCAGATTTTAGAAGAGTTTTGCATCGAAAGGTTTAAAATAGTTTACGATTATATTAAATCGTATTTTCTTTAGAGTTGACATTTAAAACATTTGTTGCTATTCGAATCTGTATGTTCGTGAAATTTTCTATCTGTCTATCCAGTTAACTGGATATATGCTGGTGGAATTTGATTTCCTAAAACTGCAAAATCAGAAAATGGCAATAACCTTTTTTTTTTTCACAAAGAAAAGGTGTGAATACATGCTTTGTTGACTCAAATGATAACTTTGGTTGTTCATAGATAAGATCCTTTTGGTAGGGAAAAGAGTGAAATATTAATGGAGCATGGTAAGATTTTAGGCATGATCTCTTTTATGCACTTAGGGAAGTTTTTATCGTCTGTTGAAAGTTGTTTAGTGGAGCTAAGGTTAGTCTTGAAGGGTTTTTGTAGGCTGTTGCGTATGAGAAACACAATCAAATCCATAAATGAATCTTTAACCTTGGACAAGGTTGCTGTCTAGATTTCTTTACTGGCATCCCTTTTCCATTCTCTTGTTTGCATCTTTTGCCATAATGCTCATGTCATACATTTGGAAACCTTAAACCAACTTTTGCGGCTTTTGAGAACTGACTTTGTTGTTAGTAGTTTGCAATGTTGAGTAATTCTACATTGCTAAGAAATGCGCAAGTCTAAAGGTTTATATATGATATTCTTTTAAGCTAGGTCAATTGAGTCTCCATGACTAGCTCATATAGAGCGAGCTACTTACTCAAAGATAGCTTGGTCAGATGATGCTCTGCTCTTGAAGGTATATCCAATGCTTTTCAAAGATCTGCATCTTCTCTTTAGGCTTTACTTTAAGCTACATCTCTTCCACGATAAAAATTGGTTTTCAGTTTTTAAAGTAAGATGTGGAAGTTTTGTAAGAGGTAAGTATCAAACATAACAATAAATTTCAATTTCAAAATTCAGCAAATTAGTCCCTATCGAAAAATTGGATTAATTTAATCTCTATTAACTTCGAAAATGAGCAACTAAGGATAATTAATCACAGAGTTAATATCATTAGTCAATTTTACATACTTTTGATTAGCATTATTTAGCCTTTAATATTTACATATTTTGTTATTTTGGCCTTAATTCTAAAAAAATTAACAAATTTAGTCTCAACATTTACATAAATTTTGCAGATAAATTTGTTAAATTAGGAGAATGTGTAAACTTTGAGGATTAGATTTATTATTATACCAATCAAAATCATGTACAATTGATGAAAAACATTAATATTATTATTATGATTAATTGTTCTTAGTTGCTCACTTTTGAAATCGGCATTAATAGAAATTAAATCACTCTTAATTTTTTGAAAGAAATCAATTCATGAAAGAAATCAATTTGCTGAATTTTAAAATTGAAAGGGATTAGAAAGGTTTTTTACCATAATATTATTTGTCCACTGTGAATGGAAATAATGATCAAATGTACAAAACCAATTAGTAGTGGTAATTCTACACGTGATGGAGTTTTTTAATTACAATGGCGGTGTAAGAATATTCATCTTGGAACAATGATCAAAGATACAAAATCAACTAAAGTGCTTAATTGTCCTGCACAGGTGTACATACTTCTTATCCTTGAGGCCTCCTGATATGGAAATTCTTAATGGGCTTAAGTTTAACCCTAACATGCAGAACTATGACTGTTCTTCTAATCAGTTCAAGTGGTGCAGGCAAAAGCTCAATAGAAGACGTGGTACTGCCTGCACGGGTTAGAAAGCAAACGATTACAATGAAATAGTGTCCCAAACATGCTTTGAATGGTTAGAAAAAATAGCAACAGAAAATTAATTACAGAGTTAATGTTATTCGTGTATTATATATAATTTTAATTAGTATTATTTAGTTTTTAATGATTATATATTTTTTTATTTTGGCTTTAATTTAAAAAAAATTAATAAATTTAGTCTTAATATTTACACAAATTTTGTGGATAAGTTTATTAAATTAGGACCAAATTGGTAGAATATATAAACTTTGAAGATTAAATTTATTATTACACCAATCTAAATCATGTACAATTGATGAAAAACATTAATAATAATATTGTAATTAATTATTTTTAATTACTCACTTTTAAAATTGACATTGACCAATGTTAAATTGCTCTTATTTTTTTGAAAGAGATCAATTCGCTTAATTTCGAAATTGAAAAAGATTGAAGTGGTTTTTTACCGTAATATTATTTGTCCGCTGTGAATGCCAATAATAATCAAATGTACAGAGCCAACTAGTAGTGGTAATTCTACATGTCATGGAGTGTTTTTAATTACAATGGCGGTGTAAGAATAATCATCTTGGAACAATGATCAAAGGTACAAAATCAACTAAAGTGCTTAATTGTCCTGCACAGGTGTACATATTTCTTATCCTTGAGGCCTCCTAATATGGAAATTCTTAATGGGCTTAAATTTAACCCTAACATGCAGAACTATGACTGTTCTTCTAATCAGTTCAAGTGGTGCAGGCTAAAGCCCAATAGTAGATGATGGTTGAAGGCATGGTACTGCCTGCACAGGTTAGAAAGCAAACGATTACGGTGAAATAATATCCCAAATATGCTTTGAATGGTAAGAATAAATAGCATTCTGACTTTTGTTCCGAATTTACCCTAATCAAGATAGACAGTAATTTCCAGGCTTTCTCTTATGCTTTATATATATACAAACTATAAATGTGTTTGAAATTATGAATTGCTGGCTTGGTAGTTGGTAGCTAAAAGGCTATTATTTGAAGTTTCCATAGATACCATTAATTGCTTTTAGTAGTGGCTTTCATGTTATTGCAACCTTGATTTTGCATGAGTTTGGACCACTCTTTTTATGGTGGTTCTATATAGTAGGCGAACTTCAATTGCTGAGGCTTTAATCTCCGCCACTTTTTATGGTTTTTTTTTGGTAATCTTTTTTATGTAAGTCTTACTACTAATTATAAATCCTCGCATCAAACTCTTAAATCAGAAGATAGTATATGCTTAAGTGTGTTTCAATACACATTCTTCTGATGAGTAAAACTCAATCAACTCTTTTTGTTTTTGTGACAGCTCTAATTTGACCCTTGTCGGAAAGTGGTTTTGGGACCATAAAACCGAGTCATAAAAATAATTAACCGTTATATTCTATGCTTATTATATGTGTACATGCATGTGTAAAAATTTCATGCTTTAATTTTGTCATTTATATGTGAAATTTATTAAATAGGACTCATGTGAGGCAATTATGAAATGTGATAGGTAAAATGAAGTGGTCTATTAATGCATATTATAAAAAGGTTGAACTTGCATGTCAAATATCCCTTTTTGTTGTTATTGGCCGGCCATGATAATGCTTTATATAAAAATATATTATTTATTACTTAAAATGACTTTATATTTTATATTTAATGAATAAAAAAAGAAAAATGGGTGATGAAAACAAAGCTTTATGTTTGTTTTTCTTGGCCGATTAGAAAGAAAGAATTTGGGGGAAAACTTTCGGTCATTTTGAAGCATAAAGAAGGTTAGTGAATTGTGTTAGATTTTTGAAATTTTAACTTGTTTTAGGTTGATCATCTTGATTCTTGCTTAGCCCATGCCAAAGCTTTGAATTTTGATGGATGAATTTGCACATTCGGTTATGGTTAACAAAGAAATAAGTTGATTATAGCCTTTAAGTTTTGCAGAAGAATTTGTTGATGATATGAATTGTCATTGTTTGGCATAGGTGATACTCATACGAAATTGCTATATTGGTCATGAAATGGAATTTTTAAATGGAGGCAAAGTTTGTTTAGTTAGGGCTGAATGGGGTTTACATGATATCAAGGCATGCACTATATATATATGTATATTTATGCCTTATGTATACACCTTGCGTCATAGAGACAATTGAATATATATATAGTTAAATTCATGTATAAGGTAACATAATAAGTTATGTAAATTTTTGTTGTGCATGCGAATTAGATAGGGAATAAATAAGTATGAAATTGAGTCATGGCCTATTTTATAAAATATAAACATGTATTGGAGTTATGTATGATTGTTATATGCGACTACTAAGAAGTATAGTTGAATAAGTAATTAAATAAATTCATTTTGTTTAAATTAAGCTCAAGAGCAGGGAGGAGCTAGATCATATAAGGAAAAGGGGAAAGCAATCATATAGCCTATCCGCAACTGTTCAAAAAAATATCCGAAGTAAGTTTTGAGTAGTCTCCTTTATAATATAATTGATGATGCCTCTGTATAAGTATATTAGGTGAATTACGACCTTTTGGTTTGTACGTGAATTAGGATGTGAAATAAATAATTCGTGTATATGATTGATAGTTTAAGCTTGAATGGTGAAATGAATATGTAATATTAGGTATGACTCTTGAGCCGAATTGTATATGATGATGTACATGTTGAGTTTATATCCGAATGTATTAAATGACTTCTAAAGTGATAAGTCAAACGAAATGTGTTCAAATATGACTAAGTATGCATGATACTTGGAAACATATCCGGACTTGAGGTCCGCAGGTTACATGCTGGAAACATATCCGGACTTGAGGTCCGCAGGCTACGTGCTGGAAACATATCAGGACTTGAGGTCCGCAGGCTATGTGCTGGAAATATATCCGAGCTTAAAGTCCCGCAGGGTTTGTGCTAGAAATTGGACTCGGGTTTTAAAAACCTAGCAGGCTTAATATCGGTGATTTAAGTAAGATTGTGATTTTGAATGTTCGGAGGAAACCACCATTGAATATGTTCAATGCATTAAGTTGGTCAGGTATGTATTATATACTTTTATATGTTAGATTGATCGGAATTGAATCATGAATGCGAAATGAGAAGTATATGTGAAAATCTCATACGTGTATGTGTGTATTCGGTTATGGTGAAAGGTTACATGAGATTGATTTGGTGATATACATGTTAAATAATATGAATGCAAAGAATGTGTAATAAATCTGCTTGGGATAGCAGCAGTAACATGATTTCAGAAAATCACCATAAATTGTAGGAGTTGAGTTAGAGGCTGAATAAATTATGTCATGAAATCTTAATGAGTCTAGTTTCTTATAAAAGAAACCGTGTAAGCAAAAGAATTTCCAATAATGAGATATTTGAAGTGGCATGGAACAGAGTCGAAATGACTTCGAGGTCCCCTGTTCTGTTTTCAGAAAATCATTATAAACGGTACAAAAATGGTTATAAGATAAAATTTATATTCTTAGACTCCTTAATGAGTCTAGTTTCAAATGAAATAAACGATAATATATTTTGAATTCTGTATAATGAGAAATTTGATTCGTAGTGAAGAGTGGTCAGAATAGTCAAATAGTGAAACAAGGGAAAACTTCAAGAAAAAATCTAGTATTGATTGGTCAAACGAAAAATTCTAAAAATTTGATGGATGGAAGATATATGAGTCTATTTTCAGGGAAAATTAACGGCACTTGATTTGGAGTTTCTTAGCTCTAGTTATAAATAATTTAGTGACTGTTGCTCAGGAAGACAGCTTGTAGTGAATTTGTGATTTTGTTGCAAACATGGTTAAAACTTGTTAATGAGATGCTTTTCGAGTTCTTATGATCTTATTTTTTATTTCAATATTTGGTTTTAATTTAGTTTAGATTCAAGTGAGGTGAATTTGCTACATATGCATTATGTTCATGGATACTTGGCCAAAATGGAAATTATCTAGGAATGATTTCTTGAAAATTTGAATAATCGATCTATAAGTAAATTAATTGTTTGCATTGCTTAAAACTTACTAAGCATAGTAATGCTTACTTCGTTACCTTAATTCTCTGTTTTGTAGATTTTGTTCATCAGCTACGGTCTCGGGGATCTCAAAGTCGAAGTCGACCACACTATTAAGCTTCTTGGTACTCTAGTAGTTAACTTTCGATAATGGCATGTATAGGCTTGACTTTTTGTTGTTAAATAACTATCTTTTTTATGATGTATATATGGGTAGCCATGCGAAAATAGCTTGATAAGTTACTATATGTGTTCCAAATGGTTAATGTGAATGCGTGGTTGAGATTTGCTTAATGTTTTCAATGTCTGATTGAATTGAACTTAAGAATAAATCGCTATACCTAATTATCTTGATATAACTCTTTTGTATATGATAATACTTTTTAACCCTCCGGCGACGGGTACAGGTTAAGGGTGTTACATTTTATTGGTATCAGAGCTATGGTTTAGTCAATTCTAGGACTAACGTAGCGTGTATGAGTCTAGCTATACATGCCATATAGTGTTAAATGATAGTGTGACGATTTCTGACAGTTAAAAATGTGTTTTCGTATAGTAATGGATCCCGATCCCAATCGAGTAGTAGCTGATGATGTTGAGAGTGTAGCGCCTGCTTCCGCACATGGGACAGCGCCGATAGACTCTCAACCTATTGCAAGCAATCAGAATGACGAGGCTAGACAGGCTTTTTATAGTGTGATGAATGATTGGTTCAACCAATACATTCGAACTAATACGACTGTTCCACAACCCCCACTCCCAAATAATACGCCCCCTGCACCTACAATACCTCCGGTAAGTGATCAGACGAGGTTAAATAAGCCACCGGTTGACAGAATCAGAAAGCACGGGGCTAATGAATTTAAAGCTACAGATAGTGATGATGCCGAGCAAGTTGAATTTTGGTTGGACAACACTATTCGGGTACTTGATGAACTATCTTGCACACCCGATGAATGCCTGAAATATGCTATATCCTTGCCACGTGATTCTGCTTACTATTGGTGGAACACATTGGTTTCTGTTGTACCCAGAGAACGGGTGACGTGGGAGTTCTTCCAAACTGAATTCCGAAAAAAATATATCAGTCAGAGGTTCATTAATCAGAAATGAAAAGAATATCTTGAGCTTAAACAGGGTTCCATGTCAGTTACTGATTATGAACGGAAGTTTGTCAGACTCAGTAGATATGCTCGGGAATGTGTATCGTCTGAGACTATTATGTGTAAACATTTTGAAGAAGGGCTGAATGAAGATATAAAGATATTTGTTGGCATTATTGAAATACGAGAGTTCGTAATACTTGTCAAGCGAGCTTGCAAAGCCGAAGAACTTAGTAAAGAAAAAAGGAAAGCTGATGTCGAAGCTGGAGAATTTCGTAAAAGATCTTCAGGAAAGTCTTTTCAGCAATCATCGAAGAAATTTCGAGATGATTCAGGCCGATCAAAGAATACTTCAGGTTTTTCCAGACGAGACCACGATCGACCCCCTGTGAGTACACGAGCCACTTCAGTTGCCAGTGTTGGAAATGATCATCGGGATAGGACAGAGTGCAAATATTGTGGTAAATGGCATTCGGGGAGTTGTAGATTTCATGACCGCTCCTGTTATAAATGCGGGTCAGCCGATCATTTTATTAAAGACTGCCCGAGATTATCCAAGCAAAATATGAACCAGAGTGAGAGACTGAGTATTACAGCACGAGGTAGACCACCTAGGAATACGGGGAATACTAGTGGCGGTCAGAGAGGGTCTACAGATGCTACAACCAGATCCGAGGCTCGTGCTCCTGCTAGAGCTTATGCGATACGCGCACGCGAGGATGCTTCTTCGCTTGATGTTATTACCGGTACTTTCACTCTCTTTGATACTGATGTGATTGCTTTGATTGACCCTGGTTCTACTCATTCATATGTATGTGAGACTTTAGCATCTAGTAAGACTCTACCTGTTGAGTCTATTGAGTTCGTAATCCTAGTGTCAAATCCCTTGGGTCGATATGTGTTAGTCGACAAAGTGTGTAGGAAATGTCCCCTAATAATCTGAGGTTCCTGTTTTCTGGCCGATTTGATGCTTTTACCGTTTAATGAATTTGATGTTATTCTCGGTATGGATTGGTTGACCGTTCATGATGCAGTTGTGAATTGCAAAAGAAAGACTATTGATTTAAGATATGCAAATGATGAGATAATCCGAGTTGAGTCTACAGATATGAACGGGTTACCAGCAGTTATATCCTCGATGTTGGCTCAGAAATATGTCAAAAAAGGGTGTAAGGTGTATCTTGCGTACGTACTTGATAGTAAAGAATCAGAAAATAAGCTTGAATCAGTATCAGTGGTTTGTGAGTATCCAGATGTTTTTCCTGAGGAATTGCCAATGTTACCACCTGTTTGGGAGGTAGAGTTTGGTATTGAACTTGTACCTGGGACTACACCAATTTCGATAGCGCCGTACCGTATGGCACCAACGGAATTGAAAGAATTGAAAACTCAGTTGCAAGAGTTGACGGATAGAGGTTTCGCTCGACCGAGTTTCTCACATTGGGGTGCACCAGTATTGTTCGTGAAAAAGAAGGACGGAACCATGAGATTGTGCATCGACTATCGTCAGTTGAATAAAGTGACGATAAAGAATAAATATCCGTTACCGCGTATTGATGATTTGTTTGATCAGCTGAAGGGAGCTTCAGTGTTTTCAAAGATAGATTTGAGATCGGGTTATTATCAGTTGCGAGTTCGAGATTCAGATATACCTAAAACTACTTTTAGAACGAGATACAGTCACTACGAGTTCTTAGTGATGCCGTTTGGGCTCACTAATGCCCCTGCAGTATTTATGGATTTGAGAAACCGAATTTTCAGGCAGTATTTAGACTGGTTTATAGTTGTGTTTATAAATGACATCTTAATTTATTCACACGATGAAACTGAACACGCCGAACACCTGGGATTAGTGTTGCAGATTTTACGGGATAAGCAGTTATATGCTAAGTTCAGTAAATGTGAGTTCTGGTTGAGAGAAGTTAGCTTTTTGGGACATGTAGTATCCGCATCGGGTATTCAAGTTGATCCGAGCAAAATTTCAGCCATACTTGATTGGAAACCCCCGAGAAATATTACTAAAGTTCGGAGCTTTTTGGGACTTGCTGGTTACTACAGACGGTTTGTAAAAGGTTTCTCGATGATAGCCACACCAATGACGAAGCTACTTCAGAAATATAGTAAGTTCGAATGGTCGGAAAAGTGCCAGAAAAGTTTCGACCAACTGAAAACACTTTTGACGGAAGCCCCAGTGTTAGTGCAGCCCGAATCCGGTAAAGAGTTTGTCATTTACAGTGATGCGTCCTTACATGTGCTGGGTTATGTATTGATGTAAGAAGGTCGAGTTGTAGCTTACGCATCGAGACAATTGAAGCCGCATGAGAAAAACTATCCGACTCATGATCTCGAATTAGTTGCCATAGTTTTTGCTTTAAAAATATGGCGACATTACTTATCGGAGAGAGATGTCATGTATATTCGGATCATAAAAGCCTCAAATATTTAATGACTCAAAAAGATTTGAATCTATGACAAAGATGTTGGCTTGAATTGTTGAAAGATTATAATCTTGTTATTGACTATCACACTGGAAAGGCTAACGTGGTTGCCGATACTTTGAGTCGCAAGTTCACTGTTTGCTTTGCGAGCGATGAATGTTCACTTGTCCTTTCATCCGATAATGTGTTAGTAGCAGAATTAAGGGCCAAACCGTTATTGATTTAGAATGTTGATTTAGAGTTTCAAATTGATGACAATGATTGTTTGAGGTTTAGAAGTCGATTGTGTGTTCCAAGAAATTCAGAACTTATTTCGATGGTTTTGAACGAAGCCCATAATAGCCGAATGTTGATCCATCTTGGTAGCACGAAAATGTACAACGATCTGAAACGCCAGTTTTGGTGGCTTGGCATGAAACGAGACATTTCTGACTTTGTTTCGAAGTGTTTGGTGTGTCAACAAGTGAAAGCAGAACATCAAGTGCCTTCGGGATTACTTCAGCCGATCATGATACCCGAGTGGAAATGGGATCGAATTACGATGGATTTTGTATCCGGGTTGCCATTGTCGTCAAGTAAGAGAGATGCGATCTGGGTTGTTGTGGATAAACTGACAAAGTCGGCTCATTTTATTCCCGTACGTACGGATTATTCACTTGACAAACTAGCCGAGTTGTATGCTTCTCAGATTATGAGGTTACACGGGGTACCTATTTCTATTGTGTCAGATAGAGATCCGAGATTCACATCGCGATTCTGGAAGAAGTTACAAGAGGCATTGGGTACCAAGTTACATTTTAGTACTGCTTTTCACCCCCAGATTGATGGTCAATCCAAGCGGATCATTCAGATACTCGAGGATATATTGAGATGTTGCATCTTTGAGTTTAATGGTTCATGGGAACGATATTTGCCTTTGATTGAATTTGCTTACAACAATAGTTTTCAATCAAGCATTAAGATGGCACCTTACGAGGCTTTGTATGGTCGTAAATTCCGTACACCGTTGTTTTGGACCGAGCTTAGTGGAAGTAAAATCTTCGAGGTTGATTTGATTAAAGATGCTGAGCATAAAGTAATAGTAATCCGTGAAAGTCTGAAAGCAGCTTCAGATCGTCAGAAGTCGTATGCGGATTTAAAACAAAAAGACATTGAATATCAGGTCGGAGACAAAGTGTTTTTGAAAGTTTCACCTTGGAAAAAAGTGCTCAGATTTGGTCGTAAAGGCAAATTGAGTCCGAGGTTCATCAGGCCGTATGAAATATCCGAACGAGTTGGGCCGGTCGCATACATATTGATTTTACCCCCTGAGCTTGAAAAGATTCACAACATTTTTCATGTTTCGATGCTTCGACGTTATAGATCCGATCCATCGCATATAATTAATCCATCAGAGGTCGAGATTCAATCTGATTTGAGTTACGAAGATGAACCGATTCATATTTTGGCTCGTGAGGTAAAAGAATTACGAAATAAGAAAATCTCATTAGTGAAGGTACTGTGGCTTAAACATGGGGTTGATGAAGCTACTTGGGAACTGGAAGACTCTATGAAAGATCGATATCCTAACATATTTTACCAGTAAGATTTTCGGGGACGAAAATTCCTTATGTGGGGGAGAGTTGTGACAGCCCTAATTTGACCCTAGTCAGAAAGTGGTTTCGGGACCACAAAACCGAGTCATAAAAATAATTAACCGTTATATTCTATGCTTATTGTATGTGTACATGCATGTGTGAAAATTTCATGCTTTAATTTTGTCATTTATATGTGAAATTTATTAAATAGGACTCATGTGAGGCAATTGTGAAATGTGATAGGTAAAATTGAAGTGGTCTATTAATGCATATTATAAAAACGTTGAACTTGCATGTCAAATATCCCTTTTTGTTGTTATTGGCCGGTCATGATGATGCTTTATATAAAAATATATTATTTATCACTTAAAATGGCTTTATATTTTATATTTAATGAATTAAAAAAAAAAGAAAAATGGGTGATGAAAACAAAGCTTTATGTTTGTTTTTCTTGGCCGATTAGAAAGAAAGAATTTGGGGGAAAACTTTCGGTCATTTTGAAGCATAAAGAAGGTTAGTGAATTGTGTTAGATTTTTGAAATTTTAACTTATTTTAGGTTGATCATCTTGATTCTTACTTATCCCATGCCAAAGCTTTGAATTTTGATGGATGAATTTGCACATTCGGTTATGGTTAACAAAGAAATAAGTTGATTATAGCCTTTAAGTTTTGAAGAAGAATTTTTTGATGAAAGAAGTTAATCTTGTTAAAAGTATGAATTGTCATTGGTTGGCATAGGTGATACTCATACGAAATTGCTACATTGGTCATGAAATGGAATTTTTAAATGGAGGCAAAGTTTATTTAGTTAGGGCTGAATAGGGTTTACATGATGTCAAGGCATGCACTATATATATATGTATATTTATGCCTTATGTATACACCTTGCGTCATAGAGACAATTGAATATATATATAGTTAAATTCATGTATAAGGTAACATAATAAGTTATGTAAATCTTTGTTGTGCATGCGAATTAGATAGGGAATAAATAAGTATGAAATTGAGTCATGGCCTATTTTATAAAATATAAACATGTATTGGAGTTATGTATGATTGTTATATGCGACTACTAAGAAGTATAGTTGAATAAGTAATTAAATAAATTCATTTTGTTTAAATTAAGCTCAAGAGCAGGGAGGAGCTAGATCAGATAAGGAAAAGGGGAAAGCAATCATATAGCCTATCCGCAACTGTTCAAAAAAATATCCGAAATAAGTTTTGAGTAGTCTCCTTTATAATATAATTGATGATGCCTCTATATAAGTATATTAGGTGAATTGCGACCTTTTGGTTTGTACGTGAATTAGGATGTGAAATAAATAATTCGTGTATATGATTGATAGTCTAATGGTCACTTTGGGTTTAAGCTTGAATGGTGAAATGAATATGTAATATTAGGTATGACTCTTGAGCCGAATTGTATATGATGATGTACATGTTGAGTTTATATCCGAATGTATTAAATGACTTCTAAAGTGATAAGTCAAATGAAATGTGTTCAAATATGACTAAGTATGCATGATACTTGGAAACATATCCAGACTTGAGGTCCGCAGGCTACGTGCTGGAAACATATCCGGACTTGAGGTCCGCAGGCTACGTGCTGGAAATATATCCGGGCTTAAAGTCCCGTAGGCTTTGTGCTAGAAATTGGACTCGGGTTTTAAAAACCTAGCAGGCTTAATGCCGGTGATTTGAGTAAGATTGTGATTTTGAATGTTCGGAGGAAACCACCATTGAATATGTTCAATGCATTAAGTTGGTCAGGTATGTATTATATACTTTTATATGTTAGATTGATCGGAATTGAATCATGAATGCGAAATGAGAAGTATATGTGAAAATCTCATATGTGTATGTGTGCATTCGGTTATGGTGAAAGGTTACATGAGATTGATTTGGTGTAACATGATATGAATGCAAAGAATGTGTAATAAATATGCTTGAGACAGCAGCAGTAACGTGATTTCAGAAAATCACCATAAATTGTGGGAGTTGAGTTAGAGGCTGAATAAATTATGTCATGAAATCTTAATGAGTCCAGTTTCTTATAAAAGAAAACGTGTAAGCAAAAGAATTGCCAATAATGAGATATTTGAAGTGGCATGGAATAGAGTCAAAATGACTTCGAGGTCCCCTGTTCTGTTTTCAGAAAATCATTATAAACGGTACAAAAATGGTTATAAGATAAAATTTATATTCTTAGACTCCTTAATGAGTCTAGTTTCAAATGAAATAAACGATAACATATTTTGAATTCTGTATAATGAGAAATTTGATTCGTAGTGAAGAGTGGTAAGAATAGTCAAACAGTGAAACAGGGGAAAACTTCAAGAAAAAATCTGGTATTGATTGGTCAAATGAAAAATTCTAAAAATTTTATGGATGGAAGATATATGAGTCTATTTTCAGGGAAAATTAACGGCACTTGATTTGGAGTTTCTTAGCTCCAGTTATAAATAATTTAGTGACTGTTGCTCAGGAAGATAGCTTGTAGTGAATTTGTGATTTTGTTGCAAACATGGTTAAAACTTGTTAATGAGATGCTTTTCGAGTTCTTATGATCTTATTTTTTATTTCAATATTTGGTTTTAATTCAGTTTAGATTCAAGTGAGGTGAATTTGCTACATATGCATTATGTTTATGGATACTTGGCCAAAATGGAAATTATCTAGGAATGATTTCTTGAAAATTTGAATAATCGATCTATAAGTAAATTAATTGTTTGCATTGCTTAAAACGTACTAAGCATAGTAATGCTTACTTCGTTACCTTAATTCCCTATTTTGTAGATTTTGTTCGTCAGCTACGGTCTCGGGGATCTCAAAGTCGAAGTCGACCACACTATCTAAGCTTCTTGGTACTCTAGTAGTTAACTTTCGATAATGGCATGTATAGACTTGACTTTTTGTTGTTAAATAACTATCTTTTTGATGATGTATATATGGGTAGCCATGCGAAAATGGCTTGATAAGTTACTATATGTGTTCCAAATGGTTAATGTGAATGCGTGGTTGAGATTTGCTTAATGTTTTCAATGTCTGATTGAATTGAACTTAAGAATAAATCGTTATACCTAATTATCTTGATATGACTCTTTTGTATATGATAATACTCTTTAACCCTCTGGTGACAGGTACGATTTAAGGGTGTTACATTTTTTAAAGTTATTGGAAAAATATTTTATTCGTGAGTTTTTTTTTAGTTAAATATTTTTTAGGACCTTAACCTTTTTTTTCAAGTTTTTCTTGTATTTGACAATTGTTCTTATATTTAGGCTCGAATTTTTTTATTCAATTTAGATTTTAAACTTGACAATTATTTTCATATTGAAGGCTTGAACTTTTTTTGTCAAAGTTAGCCCTTGATATTTCTTTAAAAATCTTAAAGTTTAAGCCTCAATATGTAAACAATTGTTAAGTTCATGGATTAACTTGAATGCAAAAAAGTTCAAATCCAATTTACAAATATTTACCTAGTTCAAGCTTTAATATAAAATCAACGGTGAAATTTAGGGCTTCATTTGATTAGAAAAATTTAGACCTCCAAATTTAGTCCAATTTAAACGTCATTCCTTAAATACTCAAAGCTTTAATAAATAATAATGAGAATAGTATGTTGAGTGGTTATGAGTCACAAAGTGGTCCTATTTGACCTCATGTACTCGTTCAAAAAGTAGAACAATTTACCTTAAGTACAAAGTCAGGTCGGTTTTATTCCCGTAACCGACCTGCCTCAAATATCATATCCCTCTCGGAACTAAGACAACCTTTTACAACATGTCTTATTGTCACGGGGCTAGACCTTTCGTCTTGCAATCCGTGCGGCCTTAGGCGATTTGCTCGTTCAAACTCGCCCAAGTCAGCCTTTACTCGAATGAGGATTCCTTAAGAACTCCTCCAAGGCACCAACTCGTACAGCGGAAGCAAACTTATGCCAAAAGGCTCTCTATTTATACTTAAGCTCCCCTAAAACCGACGGTCAAGATACAATTACATCGACGGACGAGATTAACCATATCCCCTAATTTAAGGGATTTACAAGATATTGCAATATCAAATCCTATCTAATCTTACAAGATATGATTCCCTTTATCTTTAAAGATTAGTTACCATAGTTGCCTAAGTTTCTATATCTTCGCTATCAGGCCAACCAGGCTTCAATCTGACAGGCTTCTCCAACAGTTCCTTGAATCGGGCCAGCTCTCGTGGGCCAAATGATCCTCATCTAAGTAATAGACCTCCATCGGATGCATTTGGTTCGATGGTCACGGGCTTTGAACTTTGGCCCGTGACATTCTCCTCCACCCATTCTCACAACGTCCTTGTTGCGACTCCTAAATGGCACTGACTTGATTCGCCTTGGATCCCACTCGTTGCCTTGGCTCTTCCCTTCCTTCGGGACTTCTGGCTCGGCTTCCGTCGCTTCTTCACTCGAGCCGTCCTACTCGTTTGTACCTCTCGACGACAAGGAGTTATATCACTCCCTTGCCCACATTCTAACTTCCCTTGAACAGAATCCTCGTGATTCACAACACTTGGCTTCGCTTTGCCCACAGTCTCTCGGCCTCCTTGCTCAAGAACTTTGAAAGGGCCCCTACGTTCTCGCCAAGTACACAAGTTAGTATGCAACACACTATTAGAGTGTTCCGAATGTACCTTTGCATTTACTAAGGCCAACTGTCCCACATGCATCACTTCTTTTTCCTTGAAGTTCGATGCACCACCCACCTCTCCCATAGGTGGAAGCCTTGTCGATGACTCGGCCAACTCCGACGCTTCACTCGATTCGAGCCTCATTGTAACAGCCTAATTTTCAGTGGTATCGGGAATAGATATTTGAGATCACTAAATCCGACGGGTGAGTTGAAAATTTAATAAATTAATACCTATGAGTCAAATGTAAATATAAAAGCATTTTTGAATTAGTGAATTTGGTGATTTAAAAGAATTAATTAGGTAAATTGGGTCGAGAATGATGTATCGAAACCTCGACTTATAAATCGAGCCATAAATATTTTTAGAAATATTTATGGAGTGTTGGTGAGGTAGTAATAAAATTTAGTTAGAAAATTTTGACGTTTGGGTGGTTAATTAAATAAAAAGGACTACATTGAAAAGGGTGTAAAAGTTGCTAAAAGGATTTAATAGCTCAATTGTCAAATGAGGAAGGACCTAAAGTGTAAATAAGCCTAAAGGAGATATTTTGGGCGGCAATAACTGAGAAAAATCAGGAAATGGGTGAAATAAGGGCAAAATTGGAAAATTGCCAAAATTGGCTAAATAAAAATAGGACTAAATTGGAATATCTAGAATTCTTTTCATTTCTCTTCATATTCATCAGCTGAAAAATAGCCATGGAGGAGGGTTCAAGTTGGTTTTCATACTCTAGCTTCATGTAAGTTTAATTCTTGCTTTCCCCTTGAAATTTTTATGTTTTTGGACTTTTACAATTGGGTCCAACTTACTATTTCATTAGTTTTTGATTCCATGTCTAATTTTTGAAGTTGTTATGGATGAGTGCTGGAAGTATATGATGATTTGGCATGGAATTATAACTTTAAATTGTTTATATTCTGATTTTATTGAAAGAATTGAATACAAAGTGAATGTTTGGGACCTAATTGTAAAAGAGTTTGAAGTTAGAGTTTTATGTGGAAATTATGAATTTCAATAGTTATGAAATAACTTATAATGTCTAGAAAAAGTAATAATTGAGAAAATTATCTTAATTGAGGGGTTAATTGAGGAAGGACTGAATTGTATGAATTGTGAAATTTGGGGTAAAATAGAAATCAATATTTTGCACTAAAACTGTTTTGGGCAGCAGCAGTAGTTTAACTTTGAAAAATCACCAAAAATTGTAGAAATAAAATTATAGGATGAATAAAATATGAAATTAAATCTTATTGAGTCTAGTTTCTTATAAAAGAAATTATGTAAGCAATGAAATTATAAATCATGAGATAAAATAACTTTTGTGAGACAAGGTTAGAATGATTTCGGGTTCCCCTGTTCTAAATTTGGAAAATCATCAAAAATTGGATAAAAATAATTAGAGGCTTAAATTTATATTTTTAGAATCCTAAATGAGTCTATTTTCAAGAGAAACAAACGAAGACATCATTCGAATCTTGTACAAGAAGATAATTAATTTTTAGTGAAGAAGGGTCGGAACTATCAGACAGCAGAACAGGGGAGACTTCAATGAATAAACTGTATTAATTGGCCCAACCAAAAATTATGAAATTTTTATGGTAAGAAGACATATGAGTCTAGTTTCTGGGAAAATTTATGGATCTTAATTTTGAGTTATGTATCTCAAGATAAAAAGAATTTAGTGACTATGACACAGATGGATAGCTTGAATATTCACATAAGTAGATAATGAAAATTATGGGTAATATTACCTACAACTGTGTTGTTTATACTAAGGATGTGGATGGAGAGGAGGAGGAAAATATACAAAAATATATGAATGACTCGTGTATAAATTGATCACATGCCCGATTATAATCGATAAGTGTTGGATTAGAAATGATATAATATTTTAGTTGGAATATTTATTATGAAATTATCATTATCATTATAATACAAAAATTGAACTTGTGAGTTTATATGGTTAAATTTTAGTGATTATTTGTTAATTTTATGAATTTCATAATGTGTTATTTCATATGTATTGATGATAAAATCGTGAATAATGTAAAAGCATAAAAATTGAATAAATGATCAAATTGAGCATTTCAGTTCAGTGACAAGATGAATTGAAAGAAAAGACCATGGTTGGACAATGGCAACAAGTGATAAGTGATAGCTTCGGCTACACTTATCTGATCAAGGATAAATTAAAGTGATAAATAATAGCTTCGGCTACACTTATCTGATCAAGGAAAAGTGAAAGTGATAAGTGATAGCTTCGGCTACACTTATCTGATCAATGACAAATGACAAGTGAAAAGTGGTAGCTTCAGCTACCTGATCAGTGAAAAGTGGTAGCTTCTGCTACTTGATCAGTGAAAAGTGGTAGCTCCGGCTACCTGATCAGTGAAAAGTGGTAGCTCCGGCTACCTGATCAGTGAAAAATGGTAGCTCCGGCTACCTGATCAGTGAATAGTGGTAGCTTCGGCTACAAGTGGCAAGTGACAAGTGATTTCCGTATAAGACCATATCTGGGATATGGCATCGGTGTGATATATGCTACTGTATAAGACCATATCTGGGATATGGCATCAGTGAGATATGTGATTCGTGTAAGACCATAGCTGGGCTATGGCATCGATATATGAATATGTGTAAGACCATAGCTGGGCTATGGCATCATTATGTGAAGATGTGTAAGACCATAGTTGAACTATGGCATCGAGAAAAGGAAGTACTCAATACCGTAAGACGTTTACTAATTTGACAAAGTTTGGTAAGTGTTACATGGAATTATGTGATACAAGGAAGTACGAGTTGATAAGATACGAGTATAGAACTTGGTTGATAAATGAATTCATTTGTGATTATATGATTGTTCATCTTGAATGTACTGTCCATATGTATTGATAATTCAAATGTTTTAATGTATAAAATTTCGATATGGAATAAATTGAACACGAGACAAATAATTATGAAAGTGAACTCGGAATTCATGAAAATGATTGTTATTGATATATGGAGATATGAGACATTGATATATGAATATGGAAAATGTTTGATAAATGTGTTTATTCATAATTATAGAATTATATACCTCATGTGTACTATTTGCATAAAGATGATATTTCAAATACTTTGGTTATTTAAGTTTAAATATGAAATAGTATGAAATCAAGATAAGTTGTTATGAAAATATATTTAGATTACAGGGATATGGCTGATATATGTTGTATGATTACATAACGTGAAATTGTGTATATATATGGGAAATTTAATGAGAATTAAGCCCATACACGTTTCTTGTTATTTATATGAAGTGTACGACTGACAAGGGTGATGAAGTTATAAACAGAGAGTTACACGGGTTGAAAACACGAGCATGTGACTCTCTAAAGTGTGAAAATTTTTGAAGTGTTGCAAAAGTTTCATATGTTTACGGTTTGGTCCCGAACGACCCTGAATGTATGTTTGGGCCCCGTAGGCCAATATAAAGGACGTTAAACATATGTATGAAAGTTTTTAATTTAGAAAAAAAAATTATGGCTGATTTTTTTTACATGATTGATCATATTAAGTTCGGTAATGCCTTGTACCCTATTCTAGGCTCGGAATACGGGTAGGGGGTGTTACACTCATTGGTCCCAGCTTCACTGTTTTCATTGCAACTTGTTCCTCTAAGTTCGGTGACAAACTCACCTCTTCCTTGGGTGAAAGCCCCTTCGACGACTCACTATGCTCGGACGTTACCTTTCCTTTGACCACGGCTTGCTTTGGACAGTTTCACAACTCATGTGGACCACGGTACAAGAAGCACTTTACTCGCTTCTTTTTGCTCCTTTTCGCCCTCTTGGCTTCGGCTTTACCCTTGCTCGAACCAAGCTTCTTGGGCTCATTGTCTGCTCCATCATTCCCTTCGATGACAGACTTGCTCCTCTTTGCCCTCTTGGCTTCGGCTGTTCCCTTGCTCGAACCAAGCTTCTTGTGTAACAGCCCTATTCTGACCCTAGTCGGGAAGTGGTTTCGGGACCGCTAAATCGAGTCACAGAAATAATTGAATATAATATTTTATGTCTAAAATATGTGATCATGCATGTGTGAAATTTGAATGCTTTGATTTTTGTCAAATTGAATGTGTTTCTAAATAAAAAGGACTTATGTGAGAAGCTTTGAATATATGTGTGGCTTATTTTAAGTGATTAATTATTGAATGATGCAAATAAGTAGGTTTGCATGCCAATTTGCCACTTTTAATGCTAGTGGCCGGCCAAGCTCATAAGTATGGACATTATATACATGATTTAATATTATTATATTTATTAGTGGTGAGAAATATGTAATAAAAAAATGTATTAAATGAATTAAAGATGAATAAAAGAGTATGGGTAATAAAAATAATGTGTTAGTGGGAGGAGAAACCAAAGTTGGTTTATTCCTCCATTGCCGTAGCTAGGAAAGGGGGGAGAAGAAATTTCCTTGGGTTGTTAAAATTTTCGGCTAAGGAGATTACTAGATGAAGGGGTTGTTCGAATAGAGAGGGAAGAAGAGGGCTGCTGCATGTTTAATTTTGAGCTCACTTAGGAGCTGGTTCCATAAGAAACTCGCTGAAGGTGGCAGCAAGAAGGGGAAAGAAACTGCTCAAGAGTAGGTTCAGCTGCTGTTCAGTAAGTCCTTGCAATGAAACTTTGAAAAATTTCCATGTTTATACTGTGTTTAATACATGTTAGTTGTTACCAAAATACTGGTGTTAGAAGTGAAGAAGAGTTGATAAATAAATGTATAAGTTGGTGTTGAAACCTGCTGTTGAAGGCTGATAGTTTCAGCATGTAATTGCTGTAGTTTATCGTACAATAAATCCTGGTGTAATTGATTTGCTGCTGCTCTAATTAAGGTAAAATGTTGGTTAATCAATGTCCTGTTTTGTGGTAATAAGCAAAATATAAAGATGGTTGAAATTAACATGCATTACTGTTCGGTTTATGTTTGAAGAGTTATTAGCTTTTGGAGGTTAAAACAGTTTAATTTGGGATTTACATTTTCAAATTTCAGTTTTAGTAATGTCCCATTATTATTGGTTGAAGCTAAGGAAATAAGCATTTGTTGAAAGGATGTAGGGAACTGAATTGTCTGAAAATTATTTGCTGTCAGCTAGTGAAATTTTCATGTTCGAATGTATGCTGAATTTTTAAGTGTCCGAATGCATGCCAGAATTTAACATGTTCAAATGCACGCTGGAGTGTTTTGTTTAGGTAGGTTAAATGTGTCTGATATTCAAACCGTCTATACACTAGAGTCGTTGTACCGTTTCAAACAGGACAAGAACTCATGTACTTAAAATTGAGCTATCATGTTGCATAATATTGTATGGTAAATTAAATGAAAATCGGCGACATTGATATCAAATTTTAATACAAAATATAGGTGAGTACTGGATATATGAAATTATGTAAATATTTAAATTATGATGCATGATTTATGTGTATAGAAATGAAATGTCTTTAGTGAGAATTCGATGATGTGTATTTGTGAGCATACATGTGCATTAGATGCTAAGTGGGAAAATCGGTTAACATGTTGTGTGTATTATGGCCGAATGTGAATCTGGATAATATTGAGTAATGTTTGTGTTTAAAAATGATGAAACGAAGTTTATGCTTAAGTGAAATTATAGGTATGTGATGATTGATTTGTGATATGCATGTTTAAATAACATGCATGCAAGGTATGTGTGAAAGAGTGAATTGGTAATAAATCTGCTTAGGACAACGGCAGTAACATGATTTTGGAAAATCAACATAAATTTTGGGAGATGAGTTAGAAGTTGAATAAATTATGTAATTAAAGCTTAATGAGTCTAGTTTATTATAAAAGAAACCGTGTAAGCAAAAGAATTGCCTATAATAAGATATTTGAAGTGATGTGGGACAGGGTCAAAATGACTTCTAGATCCCCTATTCTGTCTTTATAAAATCATTATAAATTGTAAAAAAATGGTTATAAGATGAAGTTTATATGCTTAGACTCCTTAATGAGTCTAGTTTCAAATGAAATAAACAAGAATATATTTTGAATTCTGTACAATGAGAATTTTGATTCGTAGTGAAGAATGGTTAGACTAGTCAAACAGTGAAACAAGGGAAAACTTTAAGAAAAATCTGGTATTGATTTGCCAAACCAAAAATTCTAAAAGTTTTATGGATAAAAAATATATGAGTCTATTTTCAGGAAAAATTAACAGCACTTGATTTGGAGTTTCGTAGCTCCAGTTATAAATGATTTAGTGACTGTTGCTCGGGAAAAACAGCTTGTAGTGAATTTGTGATTAAGTAGTAAATATTGATAAAACTGTTTGAGTTGCTTATAAACTATCAATTAAAATTTTAATCAAAGTACCGGATCCGTATTAAAGTGAGGCTATAAGCTGTAAATGACTAGCATACCTAGTCAATTTTGTTATGATGAAATTGATGTACAAGATATATATATGTGGTAAAGCCGAATGGCTAATGTAAAATATGTATGAGATATATATATGTGGTAAAGTCGAAAGGCTAATGTGAAATATGTATGAGCCATGCATATGTGGTAAAGCCAAATGGCTAATGTGAAATATGTATGAGATGTGTATATATATTGTGGCTGAATAACAAATTGTGAAATGTGTGTATTAGTATATATTTGATGAGGCAAATGAATTACAAATATGATAGTCGATGTGAATGTTGTAACATGGGATTAAATGTACATGAAACTTGGAAATATATTCCTGGTACGACCCGATGACTACGTTTGGGGATTATCCGAGCTAAAGGTCTCGCTGATGATTCGAGTAAAGCGTAAGATTATATGACTTCACAGTAAAAATTGTTAATAAATACGTTCAATGTGTTAAGTTGGACAGGTATGTATTCTGAGCTTATATTTAAGCTTGATTTGAATTAAATCACAAGGTTGTTATGTGATGCATATGTGAGTAAAACAATAAGACTGTTTCTATGATTATTGCGCATTTGGTCAATGTGAAAAGTTAGGTGAAAATATGTAATGTACCTATGTTTATAAGAGATCACTATCAAGTGAGAATTTATCTGCTTATTGTGTATTACGTAATTGTGTATATTCGGCCAAAAAAGGGCAGTATACCTAGAAAGAGGTTATATGAGAATTCGTAAGATCGACTTTAATTTGGTTGGTCAGGTATGTGATAAATACTTGTACGTGTTAGACCCATCAGAATTAAATCATGATTGTAAAGTGGAAAGCAAATATGAAAATGCCATATGAATATGTGGGTATACAGTTATGGAGAAATATTATAGGATATTGGGAGATATACATTTTGACTTGACGGATGAGGGTAACTATAGATATGAAATAAAATGATATATATATGAATCAAATAAACAAATTGGTTATATTTGAGTTCAAGAGTTTTTTTTTAATTTGCTTAAGATTTACTAAGCTTATAAAAGCTTACTCTGTTGTTATGTTTCTCTGTTTTATAGATTGTTGAATTTGGTCTTTTGCTCGGGGATCGTCAGCAACTTGTCACACTATCACTATCCACTGCTTGGTACTGCTATGTTTTGGATTATCTTATGGCATGTATAGAATAGACTAGTGGCGGAAGAATATTTTGGTTAATGTATATAAGCCATGCAAAAATGGCATCTTTTGAATGTTTACTTAGAGAAGTTTAAATTTTATCCCTGGCTGTACTTAGTACTTATTTAAATGAATGATCTTTATTTCAAGAAAAAGTTTAAAATTTTACTGTTCTAACATGAGTTACAAGTCCGGTAATGCCCCTTACCTATTCCGGCGACGGTTACGGGATAGGGGTGTTACATCTTGGGCTCCGTATCTGCTCGATCATTCCCATCAATAACAGACTTCCTCGGACACTTCTGCAACCTATGCGGACCATGACATAAGAAGCACTCGACTGGTTTCTTCTCGCTTTCGGCCTCCTTGGCTTCGACACCCCTTATGCTCGAACCAAGTCCCAAGGTCTTACCCACCGGCTTCTTCCTAAGCGCGGATTTCATCGGACATTTCTTCAATATATGTGGACCGTCGCAGAGAAAGCATTTCAGCTTGTCCTTTTTCTTCTTGGGTTTCTTCTTCCCAACTCGTGGTTTTCCATTACCACCATTGTTGCCGTTGCCATTGTCATACTCATTCGTATCTTCCTTGTGATTCCCTTCACATACGCCCCTTTCCCGGACTTGGAAGATCCAAGCTTGTCTTTCCCTAGACCAAGCTTAACCACAGATACTGTTACCTTCATGGCTTCCGACAGCTTTTGGACACCTCTTTGTTCCATCTCCTGTCTGACCCACGGCTTCAATCCCTCTTGAAAAGCAAGCATTGCTTCTCTCTCGGTCACATCCGAAACTTGGAGCATGAGT